>NC_054703.1:38426439-38467123 GCF_016097555.1 Gigantopelta aegis
TATTGGGTATCAAACTGTGGTAATGGAACCCCTGCCCAATGAATGAATGAATGTTTAACGACACCCCAGCACGAATAATACATCGACTATTGGGTATCAAACTGTGGTAATGGAACCCCTGCCCAATGAATGAATGAATGTTTAACGACACCCCAGCACGAATATTACATCGACTATTGGGTATCAAAACCTGTGGTAATGGAACCCCTGCCCAATGAAGGACGAATGTTTAACGACACACCCCGCACGAATACTACATCGGACTATTGGGTATCAAACTGTGGTAATGGAAACCCCTGCCCAATGAATGAATGAATGTTTAACCGACACCCCAGCACGAATAATATTACATCGGACTATTGGGTATCAAACTGTGGTAATGGAAAAAACCCCTTGCCCAATGAATGAAATGAGATGTTTAAACGACACCCCAGCCACGAATAATACATCGACTATTGGGTATCAACTGTGGTAATGGAACCCCTGCCCATAATGAATGAATTTTAACGACACCCCCAGCACGAATAATACATCGACTATTGGGTATCAAACTGTGGTAATGGAACCCCTGCCCAATGGATGAATGAATGTTTAACGACACCCCAGCACGAATAATACATCGACTATTGGGTTATCAAACTGTGGTAATGGAACCCCTGCCCAATGAATGAATGAATGTTTAACGACACCCCAGCACGAATACTACATCGACTATTGGGTATCAAACTGTGGTAATGGAACCCCCTGCCCATGAATGAATGATGTTTAACGACCACCCACGAATACTACATCGACTATTGGGTATCAAACTGTGGTATGGAACCCCTGCCCAGTGAATGAATGAATGTTTAACGACACCCCAGCACGAATAATACAATCGACTATTGGGTATCAAAAACTGTGGGTAATGGAAACCCCTGCCCAGTGAATGAATGAATGTTTAACGACAACCCCAGCACGAATACTACTACATCGACTTATTGGTTATCAAACTGTGGTAATGGAATCCCTGCCCCAATGAATGAATGAATGTTTTAACGACACCCCAAGCCGAATACTACATCGACCTATTTGGGTATCCAAACTGTGGTAATGAACCCCTGCCCAATGAATGAATGAATGTTTAACACGACAACCCCAGGCACGAATAATACATCGGACTATTGGGTATCAAACTGTGGTAATGGAACCCCTGCCCAATGAAATGAATGAATGTTTAAACGACAGCCCCAGCACGAATAATACATCGACTATTGGGTATCAAACTGTGGTAATGGAACCCCTGCCCACATGAATGAATGAATGTTTAACGACACCCCCCAGCACGAATAATACATCGAGCTATTTGGGTATCAAACTGTTGTGGTGCGGAACCCCTGCCCAATGGATGAATGAAATGTTTAACGACACCCCCAGCACGAATACTTACATCGACTATTGGGTATCAAACTGTGGTAATGGAACCCCTGCCCAATGGATGAATGAATGTTTAACGACACCCCAGCACGAATAATACATCGACCACCCCAGCACGAATAATACATCGACTATTGGGTATCAAACTGTGGTAATGGAACCCCTGCCCAATGAATGAATGAATGTTTAACGACACCCCAGCACGAATACTACATCGACTATTGGGTATCAAACTGTGGTAATGGAACCCCTGCCCAGTGAATGAATGAATGTTTAACGACACCCCAGCACGAATAATACATCGAACCACCCCAGCACGCACGAATAATACATCGGACTATTGGGTATCAAACTGTGGTAAATGGAACCCCTGCCCAATGAATGTTTAACGACACCCGGGGGGGGGGAGGGGGGGGGGAATAAAATGTACCTCTGTGTATTGTTCAATGCATCTTCATTTTGAACAATTAAAACCAATGTCCATCTACTTGAATAAAACAAACCAGTTATTTGGACAGGTGACAATATTGGTGGACAAGTATGTTTCTAGATGTACTTGTCCTGTGGACTAGTAAATCACTGGCAAGGAATATTTTATATGCACCATCCCAGAGACAGGGTAGCACATACCACATCCTTTGATATACCAGCCGTGGTGCACTGACTGGAACACGGAATAGCCCAATGTGCCCACAGACAGGGATCGATCCCACACCAGACAAGCAGTTTACCACTGGACTACGTCCCATGACCCTATGTAACCACAACTAATGACACCTATATAGGTGCTGACAAAATAAACTAATCTACTATAAACAGTGTTGTTAAATTATAATCATTATAAACTGAATTTAAAACTTGGCAATATCGAGGCCTGTAATTTTTTCCCCCATTTTTTGACCGTGTACACGTTTCGCCCCTCCCAGGGCTCATCAGTGCAGCTTGGGTTTCATATCAATTAGTATTGATAAGGAAACTGCAGACGTGTTTTTTGGTGATTTCTTTGTGAGTCATAGTTATACATAGTGTATTTCATAATTAAATTCAATGTTCATAATCCATCACCAGTGATACTAAATACCTGTAAAATGTGTACAGTAGTGTGTATTTGAAAAGTTATTTTCTTTTAGTTTTATTAAAAACATTTCACTTTCTTCACTGCCACTCCCTTCCTATAGCCAATACAATACCACTTTCCAGTGGGTGCTTTCTTTAATTTCATACAGAAAAATGAAACCATTCAAATGGCTTGTGGGGACAGTCTCCTGAATCGCATGCGATTCATTGAATCATCGCAAATACAATATAGTGCTGGATCTTCATCTCATTTGTCAAGTGTAGCAACAGAATTGATGGATCAGTCGGCAGTCTGGTACACAGTCTTTGAGCAAAAGTACTCTGAGGATTTTTCATTTTCCACATTAAAACGTGTGTCAAGTGACTGGACAGCAGTTGATACTTTTTTTCTTGCTCACCAGCTGGTTTTTTTTTTAAAGTTCTAGATGTAGTGAAGTTAATGTTTTTAAGTGGTGGCATAGTCAACAGAATGTTCGTGATGAAGGCAACATTCAGTAGGCTGGTTCCTGTTTCACGGTGCTGCTCTTCCCTTAACCTTACACTGGCTTCAATATAAAATAACGTGGATGCCATATAAGAAAATGATTCGCCAAGTCCCTGCTTTACAATTACAATGGGCACAAAGAAACTTTACCAGCTTTATCGAAATAATCCACGAATAAAGCGATGTTTATTAAGCCGTTGTGATGCATCACCCTTGCACGTATCACATGGACTGAATCATGGATGTAAACACCCAACATTCCTCACCCAACCACACACAAAACGGTCATATGCATCCAAACCTTTATAATTCTGGAAGTCCTTCAGCGTATAAAAAGAGCTTGGCTAAAAGCAGGTAAATTTATCAGATCTGCATACGTAAATGATGGATAAAATGGGGGGGGGGGGGGGGGGGGGGGGTGGGGGGGGGGGGGGTCCTGAAGCCATTTTTCCACCGGCGATTTTGTAGTGTACGAATCCTGCTTCCCAATATATGGCAGTTTTTTTCCATATCTGCTTTTTTGCCGTCTTATCCAGTGGATCAAAATAATCCCTGCATGTTATTAAAATAATGCAGTGTCTACTAACAGTGTAAAATATTTTTATTTTAAAAGGGGACTTAAGTTATAAATCTTAAACTGCGAAGCTCTTATTTGTATACAACAATGAAAACGCTATTGTTTTCCCCTCCACCATGGCCGGCCGCACAGAGGTATGGGTCAAATATTGCTATTTTTAGCCACATATCGCGGAACCCGGACCTCTATAAGCATTCAAGGGACCATTTTTCTATGTGAACACTGAAATATTTAATAATATGTGTCTTGGAGGGGGTCACCAATGAAGCAGTGCATAATCTGCAAATTACACTACAAATTGGTTTATGTCTGTAGTAAATAAATATTTTTAAAAATGGTGATAAATATAGGCACCCCCTTGTATCCAAAACGATTTTGCATGTCCGGATGATTCGGCGCAGTAGGTGTGGATCGTTGACCCCGCTATTTATAGACCCGCCCTTGAACTCACTTTTTAGCCCATAAAACGCTACACCCATTGTTCTAGAAATTATTTTAGTACTTTTTCTTGTTTTTTGTCTTGTTAAAAAATATTTACTATGAGCTAACTACGGTTTACTATAATTGTTAAAATTGCGGGAAAGGTTGTTTTAGACTGGTTTTACCATTCTTAATATCAATAAGGCTGACCTACTTCGTATTTATTATTACACGAAAACAGTGAAATTATTTATTTTGAAATATAATTATTAATTATTGATAATTCTAAAAAAAATTAAAAAAAATTGCACCCTTAAACAATAAATAGGTTGATACTTTGATTAACCATTAAACAAGGAATTGAACTTTAATTCGTTAAAAACCCCGACACACATGACAACTGCCCTAAGCATACCTTGGGCAAGTTACCAAGTGCGCGCGAATCACCGAACGCGCCGATACAGCCGGACACAGGTTGTACTCTTTTCGATTAGCAGCAAGGGATTTTTTTTTAATATGCACCAAAAGTCCCTCCCACAGACACGGTTAGTACATACCAACTGCCTTTGATATATACCAGTCGTGGTGCACCGGATAGAACGAGAAATAGGCCCAATGGGCCCCACCGACGGGGATCGATCCCAACCGACCACAGCCTCCGAGCACGACGCTGTACCACTGGGCTACGTCCCGCCCCGAACATTTATTAGTTATAGCAGAGCCAGGTAACCATCATCATAATAAACATCGTGTCGGAGACGTCTGTCTTTGACGAACTGTTTAACATCATCGATACTGAAATATCGTGTCGGAGTACGTCTGTCCTTGACGAAACTGTTAACATCATCATAATGAATGTCGTGTCGGAGACGTCTGTCTTTGACGAACTGTTAACATCCATCATAATGAATGTCGTGTCGGAGACGTCCTGTCTTGGCGAACTGTTAACAATCATCATAATGAATGGTCGTGTCGGTAGGACGTCTGTGCTTGACGAACTGTTAAACATCATCATAATGAACGTCGTGTCGGGAGACGTCTGTCTTGACTAACCTGTTAACATCATAATAATGAACGTCGGTCGTAGACGTCTGTCTTGACGAACTGTTAACATCATCATAATGTAAACGTCGTGTCGGAGAACGTCTGTCTTTGACGAACTGTTCATAACCAAATCATAATAAACGTCGTGTCGGAGACAACTTGTCTTGACGAACTGTAAAACATCATTACTCATCAACGTCGTGTCGAAGACGTCTGTCTTGTACGAACTGTTAACATCATAATAATGAAACGTCGTGTCGGACGCGACGTCTGTCTTGACCGAACTGTTAACCATCATCAATAATGAACGTCGTGCCGGAGACCTTTGTCTTGGACGAAAACTGTTAACATCAATAATAATGAACGTAGTGTCGGAGACCTTTGTTTTGACGAACTGTTTAACATCATAATAATGACCATGAGTGTCGGAGGACGTCTGTCTTGACGAACTGTTAAAACATCATCATAATGAATAACGTGTCGGAGCCGTCTGTCTTGACGAACTGTTAAACATCATCATCATAATGAATATCGTGTCGGAGAGATTCTGTCTTGACGAACTGTTTAACATATCATCATAATGAATAATCGTGTCGGAGACGTCCTGTCTTGACGAACTGTCTTAACATCATCATAATTGAATGTTCGTGTCGAGCGTCGCCCTGTTCTGGCGAACTCAGTTAACATCATCATAATGGAACGTTCGTCAAGGAGACGTCTGTCTTGACGAAACTGTTAAATTCATCATAATGTGAACAGTCGTGGTCGGAAACGTCCTGTCTTGACGAACTGTTAACATCATAATAATAAACGTCGTGTCGGAGACGTCTGTCTTGACGAACTGTTTAACATCATCATAATAAACGTCGTGTCGGAGCACGTCTGTCTTGACGAACTGTTAACACCATCATAATAAACGTCGTGTCCCCGGAGACGTCTGTCTTTGACGAACTGTTAACATCATAATAATCCAACGTCGTGTCGGACGACGTCTGTCTATGACGAACTGTTAACATCATGAATAGGTGATGTTAACAGTTCGTCAAGACAAACGTCTCCGACACGACGTTCATTATTATGATGTTAACAGTTCGTCAAGACAAACGTCTCCGACACGACGTTCATTATTATGATGTTAACAGTTCGTCAAGACAAACGTCTCCGACACGATGTTCATTATTATGATGTTAACAGTTCGTCAAGACACACGTCTCCGACACGACGTTCATTATTATGATGTTAACAGTTCGTCAAGACAGATGTCTCCGACACGATGTGTATTATGATGATGTTAACAGTTCGTCAAGACAGACGTCTCCGACACGATGTTCATTATTATGATGTTAACAGTTCGTCAAGACAGAGGTCTCCGACACGACGTTCATTATTATGATGTTAACAGTTCGTCAAGACAGATGTCTCCGACACGATGTTTATTATGATGATGTTAACAGTTCGTCAAGACAGACGTCTCCGACACGATGTTCATTATTATGATGTTAACAGTTCGTCAAGATAACAGTTCGTCAAGACAAACGTCTCCGACACGATGTTGATTATTATGATGTTAACAGTTCATCAAGACAGACGTCTCCGACACGATGTTTATTATGATGATATTAACAGTTCGTCAAGACAGACGTCTCCGACACGATGTTTATTATGATGATATTAACAGTTCGTCAAGACAGACGTCTCCGACACGATGTTTATTATGATGATGTTAACAGTTCGTCAAGACAGACGTCTCCGACACGATATTTATTATGATGGTGTTAACAGTTCATCAAGACAGACGTCTCCGACACGATGTTTATTATTATGATGTTAACAGTTCGTCAAGACAAACGTCTCCGACACGATATTTATTATGATGAAGTTAACAGTTCGTCAAGACAAACGTCTCCGACACGATATTTATTATGATGATGTTAACAGTTCGTCAAGACAGACGTCTCCGACACGATGTTTATTATGATGGTGTTAACAGTTCGTCAAGACAGACGTCTCCGACACGATGTTTATTATGATGATGTTAACAGTTCGTCAAGACAGACGTCTCCGACACGATGTTTATTATGATGATGTTAACAGTTCGTCAAGACAAACGTCTCCGACACGATGTTTAATATTATGATGTTAACAGTTCGTCAAGACAAACGTCTCCGACACGATATTTATTATGATGAAGTTAACAGTTCGTCAAGACAAACGTCTCCGACACGATATTTATTATGATGATGTTAACAGTTCGTCAAGACAGACGTCTCCGACACGATGTTTATTATGATGGTGTTAACAGTTCGTCAAGACAGACGTCTCCGACACGATGTTTATTATGATGATGTTAACAGTTCGTCAAGACAGACGTCTCCGACACGATGTTTATTATGATGATGTTAACAGTTCGTCAAGACAAACGTCTCCGACACGATATTCATTATTATGATGTTAACAGTTCGTCAAGACAGACGTCTCCGACACGATATTTATTATGATGATGTTAACAGTTCGTCAAGACAGACGTCTCCGA
The DNA here is from genome assembly GCF_016097555.1 of Gigantopelta aegis. Lineage (NCBI taxonomy): Eukaryota > Metazoa > Mollusca > Gastropoda > Neomphalida > Peltospiridae > Gigantopelta > Gigantopelta aegis. The sequence goes on from NC_054703.1 coordinate 38,433,991, forward strand.
CACGATGTTTATTATGATGATGTTAACAGTTCGTCAAAACAGACGTCTCCAACACGATATTTATTATAATGTTAACAGTTCGTCAAGACAGACGTCTCCGACACGATGTTTATTATGATGTTAACAGTTCGTCAAGACAGACGTCTCCGACACGATATTTATTATGATGATGTTAACAGTTCGTCAAGACAGACGTCTCCGACACGATGTTTATTATGATGTTAACAGTTCGTCAAGACAGACGTCTCCGACACGATATTTATTATGATGATGTTAACAGTTCGTCAAGACAGACGTCTCCAACACGATATTTATTATGATGATGTTAACAGTTCGTCAAGACAGACATCTCCGACACGATGTTTATTATGATGATGTTACCTGCTCTGCCGTAACTAATAAATGTCGGGCGGGACGTAGCCCAGTGGTACAGCGTTCGCTCGAGGCGTGGTCGGTCTGGGATCGATCCCCGTCGGTGGGCCCATTGGGCTATTTCTCGTTCTATCCAGTGCACCACGACTGGTATATCAAAGGCAGTGGTATGTACTACCCTGTCTGTGGGATGGACTTTTGGTGCATATAAAAAGATCCCTTGCTGATAATCGAAAAGAGTACAACCGTGTCCGGTGTATCGGCGCGTTCGGTGATTCGGCGCACTTGGTACTTTGCCAAGGTATGCTTAGGAAGTTGTCATGTTGTCGGTGTTTTTAACGAATTAAAGTTCAATTCCTTTTTTAATGGTTAATCAAGTATCAACATATTTATTGTTAAGGGTGCAATTTTTTTAATTTTTTTAGAATTATCAATAATTATATCATAATTTCAAAATAAATAATTCACTGTTTTCGTGTATATAAATACGAAGTAGGTCAGCCTTATTGATATTAAGAATGTTAAAACCAGTCTAAAAACACCTTTCCCGCATTTTTTAAATTATAGTAAACAGTAGCTCATAGTAATATTTTTAACAAGACAAAACAAAAAAAGTACTAAAATAATTCTAGAACAATAGTGTAGCGTTTATGGGCTAAAAGTGAGTTCAAGGGCGGTCTATAAATAGCGGGGTCAACGATCCACACCTACTGCGCCGAATCACCGGACATGCAAATCGTTTTGGATACAAGGGGGTGCCTATATTTATGCACCATTTTAAAATATTTATTTACTACAGACATAAACCAATTTGTAGTGTATTTCAGATTATGCACTGCTTCATTGGTGAGAGACACATATTATTAAATATTTCAGTGTTCACATAGAAAATGGTCCTTGAATGCTTATAGAGGGTTCCGCGATATGTGCTAAAAATAGCAATATTACCCATACCTCTGTGCGGCCGGCCATGGTGGAGGGAAAACAATAGCGTTTCATTGTTGTATACAAATACGAGCTTCGCAGTTTAAGATTTATAACTTAAGTCCTTTTAAATAAAAAAAATTTACTGTTAGTAGACACTGCATTATTTTGATAACATGCAGGATTATTTTGATACACTGGATAAGACGGCAAAAAGCAGATATGGAAAAAACTGCATATATTGGGAAGCAGGATTCGTACACTACAAAATCGCCGGTGGAAAATGGCTTCAGGACCCCCATTTTTATCCATCATTTACGTATGCAGATCTGATAAATTACCTGCTTTTTAGCCAAGCTCTTTTTATACGCTGAAGGACTTCCAGAATTATAAAAGTTTGGATGCATATGACCGTTTTGTGTGTGGTTGGGTGAGGAATGTTGGTGTTTACATCCATGATTCAGTCCATGTGATACGTGCAAGGGTGATGCATTCACAACGGCTTAATAACACATCGCTTTATTCGTGGATTATTTTCGATAAAGCTGGTAAAGTTCTTTGTGCCCATTGTAATTGTAAAGCAGGACTTGGCGAATCATTTTCTTATATGGCATCCACGTTATTTTATATTGAAGCCAGTGTAAGGTTAAGGGAAAGCAGCACCGTGAAACAGGAACCAGCCTACTGAATGTTGCCTTCATCACGAACTTCTGTTGACTATGCACCACTTAAAAACATTAACTTCACTACATCTAGAACTTTAAAAAAAAACCCAGCTGGTGAGCAAGAAAAAAGTATCAACTGCTGTCCAGTCACTTGACACACGTTTTAATGTGGAAAATGAAAAATCCTCAGAGTACTTTGCTCAAAGACTGTGTACCAGAACTGCCGACTGATCCATCAATTCTGGTGCTACACTTGACAAATGAGATGAAGATCCAGCACTATATTGTATTTGCGATGATTCAATGATCGCATGCGATTCAGGAGACTGTCCCCACAAGCCATTTGAATGGTTTCATTTTTCTTGTATGAAATTAAAGAAAGCACCCACTGGAAAGTGGTATTGTATTGGCTATAGGAAGGGAGTGGCAGTGAAGAAAGTGAAATGTTTTAATAAAACTAAAAGAAAATAACTTTTCAAATACAAACTACTGTACACATTTACAGGTATTTAGTATCACTGGTGATGGATTTATGAACATTGAATTTAATTATGAAACTATGTGAACTATGACAAACTCACCAAAAAACACGTCTGCAGTTTTCTTATCAATACTAACTGATATGAAACCCAAGCTGCACTGATGAGCCCTGGGAGGGCGAAACGTGTACACGGTCAAAAAATGGGGGAAAAAATTACAGGCCTCGATATTGCAAGTTAAATTCAGTTATAATGATTATAATTTAACAACACTTTTTTAGTGATTAGTTATTTTGTCAGCACCTATATAGGTGTCATTAGTTTGTTACATAGGGTCTGGGACGTAGTCCAGTGGTTTCATTGGGCAGGGGTTCCATTACCACAGTTTGATACCCAATAGTCGATGTATTATTCGTGCTGGGGTGTCGTTAAACATTCATTCATTCATTGGGCAGGGGTTCCATTACCACAGTTTGATACCCAATAGTCGATGTATTATTCGTGCTGGGGTGTCGTTAAACATTCATTCATTCATTGGGCAGGGGTTCCATTACCACAGTTTGATACCCAATAGTCGATGTAGTATTCGTGCTGGGGTGTCGTTAAACATTCATTCATTCATTGGGCAGGGGTTCCATTACCACAGTTTGATACCCAATAGTCGATGTAGTATTCGTGCTGGGGTGTCGTTAAACATTCATTCATTCATTGGGCAGGGGTTCCATTACCACAGTTTGATACCCAATAGTCGATGTGTATTATTCGTGCTGGGGTGTCGTTAAACATTCATTCATTCATTGGGCAGGGGTTCCATTACCACAGTTTGATACCCAATAGTCGATGTAGTATTCGTGCTGGGGTGTCGTTAAACATTCATTCATTCATTGGGCAGGGGTTCCATTACCACAGTTTGATACCCAATAGTCGATGTAGTATTCGTGCTGGGGTGTCGTTACCACAGTTTGATAAACATTCATTCATTCATTGGGCAGGGGTTCCATTACCACAGTTTGATACCCAATAGTCGATGTATTATTCGTGCTGGGGTGTCGTTAAACATTCATTCATTCATTGGGCAGGGGTTCCATTACCACAGTTTGATACCCAATAGTCGATGTAGTATTCGTGCTGGGGTGTCGTTAAACATTCATTCATTCATTGGGCAGGGGTTCCATTACCACAGTTTGATACCCAATAGTCGATGTAGTATTCGTGCTGGGGTGTCGTTAAACATTCATTCATTCATTGGGCAGGGGTTCCATTACCACAGTTTGATACCCAATAGTCGATGTAGTATTCGTGCTGGGGTGTCGTTAAACATTCATTCATTCATTGGGCAGGGGTTCCATTACCACAGTTTGATACCCAATAGTCGATGTAGTATTCGTGCTGGGGTGTCGTTAAACATTCATTCATTCATTGGGCAGGGGTTCCATTACCACAGTTTGATACCCAATAGTCGATGTATTATTCGTGCTGGGGTGTCGTTAAACATTCATTCATTCATTGGGCAGGGGTTCCATTACCACAGTTTGATACCCAATAGTCGATGTAGTATTCGTGCTGGGGTGTCGTTAAACATTCATTCATTCATTGGGCAGGGGTTCCATTACCACAGTTTGATACCCAATAGTCGATGTAGTATTCGTGCTGGGGTGTCGTTAAACATTCATTCATTCATTGGGCAGGGGTTCCATTACCACAGTTTGATACCCAATAGTCGATGTATTATTCGTGCTGGGGTGTCGTTAAACATTCATTCATTCATTGGGCAGGGGTTCCATTACCACAGTTTGATACCCAATAGTCGATGTAGTATTCGTGCTGGGGTGTCGTTAAACATTCATTCATTCATTGGGCAGGGGTTCCATTACCACAGTTTGATACCCAATAGTCGATGTAGTATTCGTGCTGGGGTGTCGTTAAACATTCATTCATTCATTGGGCAGGGGTTCCATTACCACAGTTTGATACCCAATAGTCGATGTATTATTCGTGCTGGGGTGTCGTTAAACATTCATTCATTCATTGGGCAGGGGTTCCATTACCACAGTTTGATACCCAATAGTCGATGTAGTATTCGTGCTGGGGTGTCGTTAAACATTCATTCATTCATTGGGCAGGGGTTCCATTACCACAGTTTGATACCCAATAGTCGATGTATTATTCGTGCTGGGGTGTCGTTAAACATTCATTCATTCATTGGGCAGGGGTTCCATTACCACAGTTTGATACCCAATAGTCGATGTATTATTCGTGCTGGGGTGTCGTTAAACATTCATTCATTCATTGGGCAGGGGTTCCATTACCACAGTTTGATACCCAATAGTCGATGTAGTATTCGTGCTGGGGTGTCGTTAAACATTCATTCATTCATTGGGCAGGGGTTCCATTACCACAGTTTGATACCCAATAGTCGATGTCGATGTAGTATTCGTGCTGGGGTGTCGTTAAACATTCATTCATTCATTGGGCAGGGGTTCCATTACCACAGTTTGATACCCAATAGTCGATGTAGTATTCGTGCTGGGGTGTCGTTAAACATTCATTCATTCATTGGGCAGGGGTTCCATTACCACAGTTTGATACCCAATAGTCGATGTAGTATTCGTGCTGGGGTGTCGTTAAACATTCATTCATTCATTGGGCAGGGGTTCCATTACCACAGTTTGATACCCAATAGTCGATGTAGTATTCGTGCTGGGGTGTCGTTAAACATTCATTCATTCATTGGGCAGGGGTTCCATTACCACAGTTTGATACCCAATAGTCGATGTATTATTCGTGCTGGGGTGTCGTTAAACATTCATTCATTCATTGGGCAGGGGTTCCATTACCACAGTTTGATACCCAATAGTCGATGTAGTATTCGTGCTGGGGTGTCGTTAAACATTCATTCATTCATTGGGCAGGGGTTCCATTACCACAGTTTGATACCCAATAGTCGATGTAGTATTCGTGCTGGGGTGTCGTTAAACATTCATTCATTCATTGGGCAGGGGTTCCATTACCACAGTTTGATACCCAATAGTCGATGTATTATTCGTGCTGGGGTGTCGTTAAACATTCATTCATTCATTGGGCAGGGGTTCCATTACCACAGTTTGATACCCAATAGTCGATGTAGTATTCGTGCTGGGGTGTCGTTAAACATTCATTCATTCATTGGGCAGGGGTTCCATTACCACAGTTTGATACCCAATAGTCGATGTAGTATTCGTGCTGGGGTGTCGTTAAACATTCATTCATTCATTGGGCAGGGGTTCCATTACCACAGTTTGATACCCAATAGTCGATGTAGTATTCGTGCTGGGGTGTCGTTAAACATTCATTCATTCATTGGGCAGGGGTTCCATTACCACAGTTTGATACCCAATAGTCGATGTATTATTCGTGCTGGGGTGTCGTTAAACATTCATTCATTCATTGGGCAGGGGTTCCATTACCACAGTTTGATACCCAATAGTCGATGTAGTATTCGTGCTGGGGTGTCGTTAAACATTCATTCATTCATTGGGCAGGGGTTCCATTACCACAGTTTGATACCCAATAGTCGATGTAGTATTCGTGCTGGGGTGTCGTTAAACATTCATTCATTCATTGGGCAGGGGTTCCATTACCACAGTTTGATACCCAATAGTCGATGTATTATTCGTGCTGGGGTGTCGTTAAACATTCATTCATTCATTGGGCAGGGGTTCCATTACCACAGTTTGATACCCAATAGTCGATGTATTATTCGTGCTGGGGTGTCGTTAAACATTCATTCATTCATTGGGCAGGGGTTCCATTACCACAGTTTGATACCCAATAGTCGATGTATAGTATTCGTGCTGGGGTGTCGTTAAACATTCATTCATTCATTGGGCAGGGGTTCCATTACCACAGTTTGATACCCAATAGTCGATGTAGTATTCGTGCTGGGGTGTCGTTAAACATTCATTCATTCATTGGGCAGGGGTTCCATTACCACAGTTTGATACCCAATAGTCGATGTAGTATTCGTGCTGGGGTGTCGTTAAACATTCATTCATTCATTGGGCAGGGGTTCCATTACCACAGTTTGATACCCAATATTCGTGCTGGGGTGTCGTTAAACATTCATTCATTCATTGGGCAGGGGTCGATGTCGATGTTATTCGTGCTGGGGTGTCGTTAAACATTCATTCATTCATTGGGCAGGGGTTCCATTACCACAGTTTGATACCCAATAGTCGATGTATTATTCGTGCTGGGGTGTCGTTAAACATTCATTCATTCATTGGGCAGGGGTTCCATTACCACAGTTTGATACCCAATAGTCGATGTAGTATTCGTGCTGGGGTGTCGTTAAACATTCATTCATTCATTGGGCAGGGGTTCCATTACCACAGTTTGATACCCAATAGTCGATGTATTATTCGTGCTGGGTATTCGTGCTGGGATGTCGTAAACATTAAACATTCATTCATTCATTGGGCAGGGGTTCCATTACCACAGTTTGATACCCAATAGTCGATGTAGTATTCGTGCTGGGGTGTCGTTAAACATTCATTCATTCATTGGGCAGGGGTTCCATTACCACAGTTTGATACCCAATAGTCGATGTAGTATTCGTGCTGGGGTGTCGTTAAACATTCATTCATTCATTGGGCAGGGGTTCCATTACCACAGTTTGATACCCAATAGTCGATGTATTATTCGTGCTGGGGTGTCGTTAAACATTCATTCATTCATTGGGCAGGGGTTCCATTACCACAGTTTGATACCCAATAGTCGATGTAGTATTCGTGCTGGGGTGTCGTTAAACATTCATTCATTCATTGGGCAGGGGTTCCATTACCACAGTTTGATACCCAATAGTCGATGTAGTATTCGTGCTGGGGTGTCGTTAAACATTCATTCATTCATTGGGCAGGGGTTCCATTACCACAGTTTGATACCCAATAGTCGATGTATTATTCGTGCTGGGGTGGTCGATGTATTATTCGTGCTGGGGTGTCGTTAAACATTCATTCATTCATTGGGCAGGGGTTCCATTACCACAGTTTGATACCCAATAGTCGATGTATTATTCGTGCTGGGGTGTCGTTAAACATTCATTCATTCATTGGGCAGGGGTTCCATTACCACAGTTTGATACCCAATAGTCGATGTAGTATTCGTGCTGGGGTGTCGTTAAACATTCATTCATTCATTGGGCAGGGGTTCCATTACCACAGTTTGATACCCAATAGTCGATGTAGTATTCGTGCTGGGGTGTCGTTAAACATTCATTCATTCATTGGGCAGGGGTTCCATTACCACAGTTTGATACCCAATAGTCGATGTAGTATTCGTGCTGGGGTGTCGTTAAACATTCATTCATTCATTGGGCAGGGGTTCCATTACCACAGTTTGATACCCAATAGTCGATGTAGTATTCGTGCTGGGGTGTCGTTAAACATTCATTCATTCATTGGGCAGGGGTTCCATTACCACAGTTTGATACCCAATAGTCGATGTATGTTATTCGTGCTGGGGTGTCGTTAAACATTCATTCATTCATTGGGCAGGGGTTCCATTACCACAGTTTGATACCCAATAGTCGATGTAGTATTCGTGCTGGGGTGTCGTTAAACATTCATTCATTCATTGGGCAGGGGTTCCATTACCACAGTTTGATACCCAATAGTCGATATTCGTCTGGGGTGTCGTTAAACATTCATTCATTCATTGGGCAGGGGTTCCATTACCACAGTTTGATACCCAATAGTCGATGTATTATTCGTGCTGGGGTGTCGTTAAACATTCATTCATTCATTGGGCAGGGGTTCCATTACCACAGTTTGATACCCAATAGTCGATGTAGTATTCGTGCTGGGGTGTCGTTAAACATTCATTCATTCATTGGGCAGGGGTTCCATTACCACAGTTTGATACCCAATAGTCGATGTATTATTCGTGCTGGGGTGTCGTTAAACATTCATTCATTCATTGGGCAGGGGTTCCATTACCACAGTTTGATACCCAATAGTCGATGTAGTATTCGTGCTGGGGTGTCGTTAAACATTCATTCATTCATTGGGCAGGGGTTCCATTACCACAGTTTGATACCCAATAGTCGATGTAGTATTCGTGCTCGGGGCTGTCGTTAAACATTCATTCATTCATTGGGCAGGGGTTCCATTACCACAGTTTGATACCCAATAGTCGATGTAGTATTCGTGCTGGGGTGTCGTTAAACATTCATTCATTCATTGGGCAGGGGTTCCATTACCACAGTTTGATACCCAATAGTCGATGTATTATTCGTGCTGGGGTGTCGTTAAACATTCATTCATTCATTGGGCATTGGGGGGTTCCATTACCACAGTTTGATACCCAATAGTCGATGTATTATTCGTGCTGGGGTGTCGTTAAACATTCATTCATTCATTGGGCAGGGGTTCCATTACCACAGTTTGATACCCAATAGTCGATGTAGTATTCGTGCTGGGGTGTCGTTAAACATTCATTCATTCATTGGGCAGGGGTTCCATTACCACAGTTTGATACCCAATAGTCGATGTAGTATTCGTGCTGGGGTGTCGTTAAACATTCATTCATTTCATTGGGCAGGGGTTCCATTACCACAGTTTGATACCCAATAGTCGATGTATTATTCGTGCTGGGGTGTCGTTAAACATTCATTCATTCATTGGGCAGGGGTTCCATTACCACAGTTTGATACCCAATAGTCGATGTAGTATTCGTGCTGGGGTGTCGTTAAACATTCATTCATTCATTGGGCAGGGGTTCCATTACCACAGTTTGATACCCAATAGTCGATGTATTATTCGTGCTGGGGTGTCGTTAAACATTCATTCATTCATTGGGCAGGGGTTCCATTACCACAGTTTGATACCCAATAGTCGATGTATTATTCGTGCTGGGGTGTCGTTAAACATTCATTCATTCATTGGGCAGGGGTTCCATTACCACAGTTTGATACCCAATAGTCGATGTAGTATTCGTGCTGGGGTGTCGTTAAACATTCATTCATTCATTGGGCAGGGGTTCCATTACCACAGTTTGATACCCAATAGTCGATGTATTATTCGTGCTGGGGTGTCGTTAAACATTCATTCATTCATTAAACATTCATTCATTCATTGGGCAGGGGTTCCATTACCACAGTTTGATACCCAATAGTCGAGTCGATGTATTATTCGTGCTCTGTTGTAATGGAACCCCTGCCCATGGATGAAGGAAGTGTAACGAACCCCAGCACGAATACGACACGACCACCCCAGCACGAATACTACATCGACTGGGTATCAAAACGGTGGTAATGGAACCCCTGCCCAAGGTGAGAATGTTTAACGACCCCAGACGAATATACATCTGACCAAAACGTGGTAATGGAACCCCGGCCAGGGAATGATGAATGTTTAACGACACACCAGCACGAATAATAAATGAACCCAGCACGAATAATACATCGAATATTGGTCTCAAACTGTGGTTGGAACCCGCCAATGAATGATATCGAATACTACATCGGACTATGGGTATCAAAATGGAACCCCTGCCCAATGAATGAATGAATGTTAAACGACACCCCCAGCACGAATAATACATCGATATTGGGTATTGTGGTAATATCATGAAATGTGAAGTTAACGACACCCCAGCCGAATAAACATCGATATTGGGTATCAAACGTGTATGGAACCCCGCCCAATGAATGAATGAATGGTTTAACGACACCCCAGCACGAATAATACATCGACTATTGGGTATCAAACGGTGGTAATGGAACCCCTGCCCAATGGATGAAGGAAATGTGTACAGACCCGAACGAATAATTCATCGACCACCCCAGCACGAATAAACATCGACTATTGGGTATCAAACTGTGGTTAATGGAACCCGCCCATGAAGGAATGAAGGTTAACGAAACCCAGCCCGATAAGACATCGATATTGGGTATCAAAGTGTGGTTACCAATGAATAATGAATGTTTAAGACACCCCAGCCCGAATATAATACTGTGGTAAGGGAACCCCTGCCAAATGGAGGAATGAATGTTTCAGCACGAATAATACATAGACTATTGGTATCAAACTGTTTTAATACCCTGGCCCAATGAATGAAGAATGTTAACGACAACCCGCACGATCTACTCGACTAGTGGGTATCAAAATGTATGGACCCCCTGCCATGAATTAAGGAGTTTTAAAACGAACCACAGCCCGAAAACTACATCGACTATGGGGTCAAACTGTAGTAAGGAACCCCTGCCAAGTGAATGAATGATGACCCCGCACTGACTAATAATCGACTATGGGTATCAAACGTTAAGGCACCCCTGCCAATGAATGAATGCATGTTTTAACGACACCCCAGCACGAATAACTACATCGACTATTGGGTATCAAAACTGTGGGTAATGGAACCCCTGCCCAATGGAATATGAATGAATGTTTACCCCCGCACGAATACACATGATATTGGGTACAAACTGTGGTTCATGGGAACCCACAATGAATGAATAATAACGACAACCCAGCACGAAGAATCATCGACTATTGGGTATCAAAACTGTGGGTAATGGAACCCCTGCCCAATGACTATGAATGCATGTTTAACGGACAAAGGCCCAGCCCGAATAATACATCGACTATGGGTATTGTGGTAATGGAACCCCTGCCAAATGAATGTGATGTTTAACGAACCCCGCACGACTAATTCCATGACTATTGGGTACAAACTGTGGTAATGGAACCCTGCCAATGAATGAATGTTTAACGACACCCCAGCACGAATAATACATCGAGATATTGGGTATTTAGTAAGGGAACCCCTGCAACAAGTATGAATGAATCCTTAAACGCCATGCACGAAAAATCTACAGCGACCACCCCAGCTGGATTACTTAATCCTGGGTATCAAAACTGTGATGGAACCCCTGCCCAATGACTGAATGAATGTTTAACGGACACCCCAGCACGAATAATACATCGACTATTGGTATCAAACTGTGGTAATGGCAACCCTGCCCATGAATGTGAAGGTTTAACGCCTACCCCAGCACGAATACTACATCGACACCCCAATTTGCCCAATACTAAATAGACTATTGGGTATCAAAACTGTGGAGGGAACCCCTGCCCAATGAAGGTTTAACGACACCCGGGGGGGTAGCTGGGGAAGAAAATGTACCTCTGTGTATGGTTCAATGATCGTCATTCGAACTAATCCCCAACAATGCCATGTACTTGAATAAAATAATTCTGTTATTTGGACAGGTGACAATAGTGTGGGACAAGTATGTTCTAGAAGTACTTGACATGGGACTAGTGACAACCTTGGCTTATTCTATCATGGCAAGGAATATTTTATCTGCACCATCCCAGAGACCGGGAGCACATACCACATCCTTTTACTTACCAGCCGTGGTGCACTGGCTTTTGCAAGGAATAGCCGATGTGCCCCCAACAGGGATCGAATTCCAATCATCTGACAAGCAAGGTTACTATGGATTACGTACCGACCAAATCTAAAAAAAGTAATGACACTTATATAGGTGCTGACAATAAACTAATCACTAAAAAAGTGTTGTGAATTATAATCAGCTAACTTATGTAACTTGCATATCGAGGCCTGTAATTTTTCCCCATTTTTTGGATCATGTACCGTTTCGCTCTCCCAGGGCTCATCAATAAAGCTGGGGTGCATATCAGTAGATTGATAAGAAAACTGCCGGACGTGTTTTTTGGTGCGTTTCTCAAGTTCACATACTTTCATAATTGAATTCAATGTTCATAAAACCATTCACCGGATGATAAAACCTGTAATGTGTACAGTAGTTACTATTTGAAAAGTTCGTTATCCCCTCGTTTTATTAAAAAACATTCACTTCTTCCACTGCCACTCCTTCCATGACAAATGACAAATACCACTTTCCAGTGGGGCTTCTTTAATGTCATAAAGGGATAATGAAACCATTCAAATGGCTCTGGGGACATTATCCTGAATCGCATGCGATAATTGAATATCTTATATACAATATAGGTGGATCTTCTCGCATTGGTCAAGTTTAGCCACCCAGATTTCTTGCATCAGGCGGCAGTTCGGATACCGTCTCTGAGCAAAGTACTCTGGGATGTCATTTTCAGCATTACAACTGTAGCAAGTGGAATGGACAGCACGTTCATACTTTTATTGTCACGCCGCTGGGTTTTTTCGTAAAGTTCTAGATGTATTGCAGTTAAGTTTTTAACAGGTGCATTAGTCAACAGAATATCCTGATGAGGCAACATTTCAGAAAGGGCTGGTTCATAGGCGATAGTGCGCTTGCCCTTAAACATTAAACTGGCTTCCACTATTAAACTAACGTGGATGCCAATAAGAATCAGAGAAGCCCAAGTCGTGGTGTAATTAACAGGGGCACAATGAACTTTAACATCATTATCGACATTGATCACTAATTACTCGATGTGTAATAGCCGTTGTTCCTGCATGACCCTTGAAAGGATCAAATGACTGAAAGCAGGTTTATACACAAAGACTATTTCTCACCCACCCACAATCAACACGGTCCTTTTAATCCAAACTTGATAATTTGGAAAGTCCTTCAGCGTCATAAAAAGCGCTTGGATAAAATGCACGTAAAGTGGATCAGATCTGCAGACGTAATGTGATGGATAACAATGGGGGTCATCAACCAAGTTCCACCGGCCAGGCTGTAGTGTCCGAATACTGCTTCCCACTAATATGCAGTTTTATCAATATATGTGATTATGCCTACTGCTCCATGTGTTCAGATAGTCAGCATGTTGTTAAAATAATGCAGGGTCATACTAACAGTAAACTATTTTTATGTAAAAGGGATTCAGTTATACATATTAAAACTGCGAAGCTCTTATTTGTATTACAAACAAATGAAACGCTATAGTTTTGCCTTCACCAGGCCGGCCGCACAGGTTATGGGTATATATTGCTATTTTTCGCACATATCGCGGTAAACCCTCTATAACGTTCAAGGGACCAAGAATCATGGGAACACTGAACCATTTTAATCATATGTGTCTATCACAATGAAGCAGTGCTTAAAACGAAATACCAATACAAATTGGTTTATTGTTGTAGGAAATAAATATTGAAAAGGTGCAGAAATATGGAAACCCATTGTGATCCAACACGGATTTGCAGGTCCGGTGATCGGCGCAGTAGGTGGGGATCGTGGACCACGCTATTTATAGAACGCCTGAAATAACATGTGAGCCATAAACGCTACACTAGTTCCTAAAAGGTCATAGTATTTTTCACGTTATTGTCTTGTAAAAATATTACTACCACCTTAATGGCGGTTTACTCTCCTTAAAGAATGTCGGGGGGTAGGTGTTATTAGACTGGTTCTAACATTCTTACGATCAATAAAACTGACCAACATTGTATTAATATATTCTTATTCAGTGGTAGTAATAATGTGGAAAATGTATAGTATTACTAATTCACACAAAACCGCAAGTATTATTACACCGTTAACAATAAATAGTTATTTTTTGATTATCCATTAAAAAAGGAATTGACTGTAATTCCGTTAAAAACACGACAACATGACAACTTCATAAGCCTCCTTCGTATGACGTCCAGTGCGACGACTCACCGAACGCGTCTATACTTCGGACACGGGTGTGTGTTGGGGATTGGGGGGTGGGGTGGATCTGTATAGCCACCAACTGTCCATGGTGCGACGGGTAGTAAATACCCACTTCCTTTGTATTACCAGTCGTGGTGCACGAACAGAACGAGAAAAGCCAATGTTCCCTTTGTCGGGGACGATCCCACACCGACCTCGCCTCGAGTGAACGCTGTACCACGAGCTACGTCCCGCCCGACATTTATTGGCACGGAGAGCATGAACGCATCATAATAAGCAGCGTGTGTTTTATTTTAAAGTTAAACTCTTTGTTTAAAATATCTGTTTCACCGCCACAGTACAATGGAACAATAAACGTGTTTGACGACTGTTAAATCATCATAATGAATGTCGGTCGAGACGTCCTGTCTTGGCGAACTGTTAACATCATCATAATGAATGTCGTGTCGGAGACGTCTGTGCTTGACGAACTGTTAACATCATCATAATACGTCGTGTCGGGAGACGTCTGTCTTGACTAACCTGTTAACATCATAATAATGAACGTCGGTCGTAGACGTCTGTCTTGACGACTGTTAACATCATCATAAAACGTCGTGTCGGAGACGTCTGTCTTTGACGAACTGTTTAACCAAATCATAATAAACGTCGTGTCGGAGACTTGTCTTGACGAACGTTAACATCATACTCATCAACGTCGTCGAAGACGTCTGTCTTGACGAACTGTTAACATCATAATAATGAACGTCGTGTCGGAGACGTCTGTCTTGACGAACTGTTAACATCATAATAATGAACGTCGTGCCGGAGACCTTTGTCTTGACGAACTGTTAACATCATAATAATGAACGTAGTGTCGGAGACCTTTGTTTTGACGAACTGTTAACATCATAATAATGAACATGGTGTCGGAGACGTCTGTCTTGACGAACTGTTAACATCATCATAATGAATATCGTGTCGGAGACGTCTGTCTTGACGAACTGTTAACATCATCATAATGAATATCGTGTCGGAGACGTCTGTCTTGACGAACTGTTTAACATATCATCATAATGAATACGGACATTTGCGCTCAAATCTATAGTATTTATGGTGGTGCTTGGGGGGTTGGGGGGGGGGGGGATTTACTTTTGTAATGCGCAAAGCAATTTTGTAAACTAAAAAGCTATTGTTCAGACTTTTTCGGGGGGTTCCACCACTTGCCCATCCCCTACACACGGCCCTGAATGTCCGAAATACGATAACATTGCTTGTACATATCAAGTCGATGGTCAATAACATATTATTTTCGAAGTATAATCTATGATTGCATATGCTGTTGTAGCATTGTGTAAACCACAAGAATTAAACATATTATGACGTCATCACGTTTGCTTTTATATCATAACATGTTATGATGTTGTTACATTAAGTCCTATTCTTTCACCCCTCTTGAAGAATATTCCATAAAAAGTCCAAATTGCAGCTGACACAAAATTACATGCTTTTTGCCCTATGCGCTCTCAGCGAAGTCGATATAGGTGACATGGTTATCATCTGGTATGTGGAATCTGTGTCATTGTAATGGTTTTTTCAAGATTTGTGTCTGGACAAACTTTGGAGGAAATCTAACGGCAATTAAAGGTAGGAGAGTAATTTTTCGTAGTTGTTAACAATTTGGTTCGGACAATAACAAGTGTCTGTTTATAAACATTGAAGTGAATCATGGCGAATTCTTATGCTCACCGAAACTGGTGTCACTACGCTATAGAGACGCGTCTACAATCATTAAATGAGGTTGATTTATCCGAGATACTGTTTTAGCTTTGAGTATTCTTTATTATCCAAAGGCATCCTGGCTATAGGCGCGACATAAACATCAATATTATTATCATAGTAACAGTTGTGCATATATACATAGTGTGATATTTAACAATCAAAATTACATGAATAGAGTATATAAAATGTCAATAGGAGGGTAAACATAATATATTAATTTTTAATGAACATTTCCCTTCTTAGAAAAGCCTTGTATAAATATTTTCCAAGATTGTTTAAAGTTTTTATATTTTCCGAGTTCAATAGTTTGATTAACTTAAACACGGAAGGTCTGACGTAGAAGTATTTCTTTATGTAATTTATTCTTAGATCATGGTAAAAAGGACAACTCAGAATAAAATGGAATTCGTCTTCGATTGTTTCATTATCACATAGTGTACATAATCTGTTTTCTCTTGGGGTATTTTGGCGTCTCCCGACTTCAGTACAAAGGCAATGGTCAGATAATCGTATTTTGGTAATCAGTTTGCTGTATACAAATTCAATGCGTTTTTTTAGATAGTTCTTGACATTATGAGTAGGATTTAGATGTTGATATAAGAATCCTTTAGATGACGAATCAATTATTCTGTTACAATCCTGGATGAAGTGATCCTCTAAACGTTGTTTAACTGTGAATAAGAAAGAAGTTTTATTTTCGACCTGTTGGCTATCCCATATGTGAGGAAGGCCTACTTCTAGTAGAATATTTTTCACAGAATTTGCCCAATTAAATCTAGGGAGATTGATATCATCTAATAATAATTCGTAGCTGCTCTTTAAAATACAGTTGTTAGTATTTAATATTTTCAGCCAATATTTAATAATTCTGAATTTTCGAGAAGTGGTTAAAGGAAAGCGACCAAGTTCTGCGAATACCATCATATTAGTACATTTTTTACTTACACCAAGTATTCTTTTGCAGAAATCGATGTGTACCTTTTCAATATCTGTAGCGCTATGGTATCCCCAAATCTCGCAGCAATAGCTTAATATGCTGCTAACATAAGTATCAAACAAATATAACTTAGTTTCTACATTAAGGTTACAATCATTAAATTTTCTCAGCAAACCAAATAAAGCTTTGCGACCTTGATTAGCAATGCATTTTTGTGTCTCAACAAACTTTCCATTGAATTTTAATACCAATCCCAGATAATTGAATTCATTTACTATTTCCAATTCGTTATCCCCTAGATACCACTTTTCATTATCTCGTATAATACCTCCGTTACGAAATATAAGAACCTTGGTCTTATCGGTATTAATACATAAATTCCACTTATAACAATATATATTTAGACAATTTAACATTTCTTGCAAGCCTTCTATACTTTCTGAAAAAATAACTGTGTCATCAGCATACATTAGCAATAATAAGTTCAAATATTTCAATTCGTAAGAGTTATTGCAGTGGTTTAACAGGTCAAGTTCAATATCCTTGACAAAAAGAGAAAAGAGCATAGGCGATAGTGCGTCTCCCTGCATTAAACCCACACTAGTTGAAAAAGAATCAGAGAAGGACCCGTGGTGTTTAACACATGATTTAACATCATTATACATTGATCTAATTATAGTTAATAGTTTTCCTGTGACACCGTATCCGATTAGTTTTATACCAAAGACTATTTCTATTAATACTATCAAAGGCCTTTTTGTAATCAATGAAACAACAATATAAACGTTTTTTATGCGCTAAAGTGGATGATAGCAGACTATGTATGGAAAAAATTGCATCACAAGTTCCATAGCCAGGCTTAAATCCGAACTGGGCATCAGATATAATATTGTGATTACTGCTCCATTGTAGAAGTCTATTGTTAATAAGAGAAGTAAATATTTTGGATATAACACTTAATAAAGTTATACCTCTATAGTTGCCTACATCGTTAGGGTCGTTCTTTTTGTATAAGGGTAGGATGATCCCGTTTGACCAAGAATTGGGGAAATAACCACAATCAATAATGCTATTGAATAGCTTGCTTAAAACGGGTAATAAATTCTATGAAATATTCAGTTAACAGAAGATCATGGCCAGGGGTTTTGTCTCGTTTAAGATTTGAAATAACATGTGAGAAAACGTTCCTAAAAGGTCATAGCCCTCACGTTATTGCGTGAATTTCACCACCTTAATGGCGGCCGTCTCCTGGCAGAATGTCTGGGTAGACCATATTGATTTCTAAATTGGACGAAAAAACTACAACATTGTAAATGATATTCTTATTCTGTATAATAATGTGGAACATATAGTTTACTTACCACACAAAACCGCAAGGATTATTACAATCTTCATATTTTTATTTTTTGTATCCACTTGACTGTCTCTACCACATACATTGAATTTCGTATGACGTCAGACGACGTGACGTCTATCTTCTAGGGTGTGTGTTGGGGGGTGGGGGGTGGGGTGGATCTGTATTCGAAACTGTCATGGTGCAGGGAACACGTTCCTAAACGTTTCGAACAGGCAGGAACATGTTCCCTTTGTCAAGTCCCACACCACCTCGCCTAGTGGTGTGACGAGAACTGGTGGCACCTGCATGCGCACCTAAGCAGCTGTGTTTTATTTTAAAGTTAAACTCTTTGTTTAAAAATATCTGTTTCACCGCCACAGTACAATGGAACAATAAACGTGTTACTACTGGAAGTTATTTTAATTTTAATATTTTTAAAATGCAAGTAATGAGCGCATTTTTAGTGGCACCCCCCCCCCCCCTCACACACACACACACACGCACACACACACCCCTTCCGTATTCACTGGCCTGCATGACGACACATAAGTCTCCTGTCGCTAATCTTTACAAAAACAGCAACAAATAATGGATCCGACTTTGTGTACGTTTTAAACAACAAACCCTTCCTGTTATTGTTTCAGAAAAAATTTGATTTTGCAAATGAGATAAATATAAATGGTGTTCCATGCTCCTTGGGCTAGTTTGGACAACACAAAATGAAAATATATTTTAAAAAGCTGATGTTAAAACGTTTGATCATTATTCAACAAACGTTGTCTGTTATTAACTGTAAATGAGCACAAATAGTGTTCGTTAGACACATAGGACACTCAATGATAATGTTAAAACAGACAATAGATAAAAATAGGCCATGCTGTAAGTGCAATCTTCAAAGTATGTGTAGCCATATTGGATTGTGTCACTCGAAGGGAAATTAAAAGTATGTTTGGATGTTTATGTTAACAGATAAAATAAAACATTGATTTCATTTATGGATTCATAAATTACAATAATTAAGGTATGTACTGAAGCTTCAATGTAAACTTGTATATGTTGATATACACGGTTAATCATTACAGCGGTGACACTGACAGACACGTTGACAGCCTGACATGTGATACAAACAACGTTGATCGAGGCGGCAAAGTACTTTTAGTGTATTAATTCAGAGTTTTTTGTTGGGTTTTTTCAATGAAATTGTTATCTATCAGTTGTATACGTATATTCACAATCAAGATGTGTTGTTTTAACCATTGTTTTATTAATTAAATTAACGTTGTTTGTGTGTCTGTTTGATGGACTCATTGTCTGGTTTAGGTTCTTTCTCATCCCATCCAGTGGTTTATCCAACAACGTGGTATGTGCTGTGCTGCCTGTGAGAAAGGCAACATAAACTATCCATCAATTCTAATGGAAAAAAAAATCCATTTAGGCTTCCTAATATTTGGCTTCTAGTAAGCGACGATTAATAAATCGATGCGCTCTCTCAATAAAAGGGGCGGGATGTAGCCCAGTGGTAAAGCCCTCGCCTGATGCGTGGTCGGTCTAGGATCGATCCCCGTCGGTGGGCCCATTGGGTTATTTCTCGTTCCAGCCAGTGCACCTCGACTGGTATATCAAAGGTCGTGGTGTGTGGTACCCTGGCTGTGTGATGGTGCATATAAAGATTCCCTGCTGCTAATCGTAAAGAGTAGCCCATTAATGGCGACAGCGGGTTTCAATGTCTGTATGGTCCTTAAGTACATGTCCGACGCCATATAACCGTAAATAAAATGTTGAGTGCGTCGTTAAATAAAACATGTCCTTCCTTCCTTTAATTAATACAAATACGAATTTCAACTTTGCTTGAGTTCGAAGGTAATCCTGTCCGAGAAGGGGGCGAGACGTAGCCCATTAGTAAAGCGCTTGCTTGATGCGTGGTCGGTCTAGGATCGATCCCCTTCGGTGGGCCCATTGGGCTAATTCTCGTCCAGCCAGTGCACCTCGACTGGTATATCAAAGGTTGTGGTATATGCTATCCTGTCTATGGGATGGTGCATATAAAATATCCCTTGCTGCTAATCGTAAATAGTAGCCCATTAAGTGGCGCCAGCAGGTTTCCTCTCTCAATGTCTGTATGGTCCTTAAGCACATGTCCGACGCCATATAACCGTAAATAAAATGTTGAATGCGTCGTTAAATAAAACATGTCCTTCCTTTAAATAAAACAAGTACAAATTTCAACTTTATTTGAGTTTGAAGGTAATCCTTCCCAAGAAAATTGACGATAATAGAGTGTTTTAGACTTTTCTTCGCGAAACGTATTATCAGGAGACTGGGTCTGGTGTTGGAATTGTCTCGAATTTGACTAAACACACCGCGTATTTAATTCAACTTGTGTGCAAACGCCAGACAATTTGCCCCATCTGAATCAAAAATATTATTGGTAGTAAATCTTAAGGCAGAGATGAATTTTACATGTAGAATGTAGGAAATTGCTATTCGGGACATAGGGTTTCTCTAAAGTGGAGCATATCCCACAAGCCCCTAGAAAGTTTGCTTTGCGCCCCCCACCCCCACCAATGTCTACTTGCTTCCGCAGTGCCTGTATCTGGTATTTCCTAGAACAGAATATATCTATTTAAAAAAAATTAGTAATAATGAATGTATCATCACTATTGCGGTAGTATTGCGATAGTCAAACTACTATTGTGATAGTATTGCAATAGTCATAGTACAGTAATATGAATAGATATGTCGCAAAAAATATTTACCTCAGTCTTCCAATATGTATGTATGTATTGATGTATGAATATCTATATATTGTGTGTATGTCGAGGTTGACTGTTACATACATAGATATTAACGCACTGGCGCAGGGGATAATTAAATCCTTTCTGGCCTCACAAGTTGTCCCATGCCGTTGCTGGGACTCGAACCTGTGGCACCGATTCGCCCGCAAATTGCAAGGCTACCCACGATACGCTCTGAGCTATCGAAGCTTCCATGTATGTGTATGTATGTATGTATGTATGTATGTATGTATGTATGTACACATGTATGTGTGCGTGCGTGCGTGTGTGCGTGCGTGTGTGCGTGCGTACGTATATATATATATGTATGTATGTTTTATTTTGTTATAACGTGTTTGTTCTTTCTATTTCAAATGGTGTCAGAAATCTGTCTCACGCCACACGTTGTTTGGTAAATACGCTGATGTACACAAATTACGCGACACATGGTCACGGTTGAAAATTACGCACCACACGGCCACAAATTAGGCACCACACGGCCACAAATTACGCACCACACGGTCACAAATTACGCACCGACAAGAAATGGTGTATATGGCATCATAAATGTTTTGTGAATCTTTTAAATTCCACCCAGAATTAATTTTAGTTTTTAAAACACTTTGATTTGTATACAGAATTTTAAAATATACTTTACCTCGATTGACGAGTTTATTTTGCGCAAGAATATATACCACGAGACCGCGTAGCGGTCGAATGATATTTTCTTGCGCAAAATAAACGAGTGCAGTAAATAGGAAGCGAAAACAACGTGTGTGATGTTCTGTATTTAGTACATACATTCTTTTATTTTATTTGTTTTGCAAAAGCGGTTTTTAATTTCTTAAATCTATTAATCCTTTCATGGATTTATTTAACGTTAAGGATCATACTCTGTGGCAATATATTGCGTAATGTTTCAAATACGATGTGTCGTAATTTGTAAATCAAACATGACGTCAGTAATAAAAAGGCGTTAATACAGTAAAAATAAAAGGGGGATTCCCCACTTACAAGTTCTGGTCCAGGTCGCACATATGTGTGATACAAGGTAAATTTATCACACGGTTTGAAAATGTCTGTATCATTATAGCAAGGTTGAATAGGTATGTAATAATATACTTTCCCCTACACTGTGGTTTTACATAATAATATAAATACTATTTTCATGTACTTAACTTTATGACACCCAGTAGCAGGCATCAGTCATACATACTTAACCCACTAATTTATCTTAAATAAGAGGGCGAGACGTAGCACAGTGATAAAGCGCTCGCTTGATGCGCGGTCGATTTGGGATCGATCCCCATCGGTGGGCCCATTGGGCTATTTCTCGCTCCAGCTAGAGCATCAGGACTGGTACATCAAAGGTCGTAGTATGAGCTATCCCGTCTATGGGATGGTGCACATAGCACAGTAGCCCATGAAGTGGCGACAGCGGGTTTCCTCCCTCAATATCTGTGTGGTCCTTAACCATATGTCCGACGCCATATAACCGTAAATAAAATGTGTTGAGTGCGTCGTTAAATAAAACATTTCCTTCCTTCCTTCCTTATGTTAAAGAACGATCCTCCACCTCAGTGTGAGTACTGCCAGTGTACTCTGACCAGGGGCGTACCGTGATCTGGACCTGCAGGGTTCGAATATGAACAAAGTGGACCCTTTTTGTATTTTGTTTTTCCACCACCAGAAACTCCATAAGTATAAACCTGTATGTTTTAGCTCTGAAAGAGGACCATTTCCTTCAGACTACGTCCCTGGTCTGATGGCATGTCACATGTTGGTGTAATGCAGTCATCTGAAAGAAACTAGAAAATATATCTTTGGTCAAAGAAATGTGATGGAATCATTTCGATTCCATCCACAACTTAGATTGCAGTATCTACGTGATACTGACTTTTATTCTAAATTTTAATTGTATCTATCTCTGATATTTGTTTTTGCACAGTTCTTTACACTGTTCTTTACACTGTGTTTTAATCTAACTGTTGAATTTTTATACTGACGTTGATCATTACTTTATTTATTTGCATTTACCATAGTTTGACACCCAATAGCCGATGTTTTTTTGTTTGTTTTTTTTTTTTTTTTTTTTGTGCTGGGGTGCCATTAAACATTTATTCATTAATTCATCCATTCAGTCCCAGTAGCCGGTGTGTATTTTTGTGCTGGGGAGTCGTTAAACATTTAGTATATTCATTAATTCATCCATTCAGTCCCAGTAGCCGATGTGTATTTTTGTGCTGGGGAGTCGTTAAACTTTTAGTCTATTCATTAATTCATCCATTCAGTCCCAGTAGCCGATGTGTATTTTCGTGCTGGGGAGTCGTTAAACATTTAGTATATTCATAAATTCATCCATTCAGTCCCAGTAGCCGATGTGTATTTTCGTGCTGGGGAGTCGTTAAACATTTAGTCTATTCATTTATTCATCCATTCAGTCCCAGTAGCCGGTGTGTATTTTTGTGTTTGGGAGTCGTTAAACATTTAGTCTATTCATTCGTTCATCCATTCAGTCCCAGTAGCCGGTGTGTATTTTTGTGCTGGGGAGTCGTTAAACATTTAGTATATTCATTAATTCATCCATTCAGTCCCAGTAGCCGGTGTGTATTTTTGTGCTGGGGAGTCGTTAAACATTTAGTCTATTCATTAATTCATCCATTCAGTCCCAGTAGCCGGTGTGTATTTTTGTGCTGGGGAGTCGTTAAACATTTAGTCTATTCATTCATTCATCCATTCAGTCCCAGTAGCCGATGTGTAGTCGTTAAACATTTAGTCTATTCATTAATTCATCCATTCAGTCCCAGTAGCCGGTGTGTATTTTTGTGCTTGGGAGTCGTTAAACATTTAGTCTATTCATTCATTCATCCATTCAGTCCCAGTAGCCGGTGTGTATTTTTGTGCTGGGGAGTCGTTAAACATTTAGTATATTCATTAATTCATCCATTCAGTCCCAGTAGCCGGTGTGTATTTTTGTGCTGGGGAGTCGTTAAACATTTAGTCTATTCATTAATTCATCCATTCAGTCCCAGTAGCCGGTGTGTATTTTCGTGCTGGGGAGTCGTTAAACATTTAGTATATTCATTCATTCATCCATTCAGTCCCAGTAGCCAGTGTGTATTTTTGTGCTGGGGAGTCGTTAAACATTTAGTATATTCATTCATTCATCCATTCAGTCCCAGTAGCCGGTGTGTATTTTTGTGCTGGGGAGTCGTTAAACATTTAGTCTATTCATTCATTCATCCATTCAGTCCCAGTAGCCGATGTGTAGTCGTTAAACATTTAGTCTATTCATTAATTCATCCATTCAGTCCCAGTAGCCGGTGTGTATTTTCGTGCTGGGGAGTCGTTAAACATTTAGTATATTCATTCATTCATCCATTCAGTCCCAGTAGCCAGTGTGTATTTTTGTGCTGGGGAGTCGTTAAACATTTAGTCTATTCATTCATTCATCCATTCAGTCCCAGTAGCCGGTGTGTATTTTCGTGCTGGGGAGTCGTTAAACATTTAGTCTATTCATTCATTCATCCATTCAGTCCCAGTAGCCGGTGTGTATTTTTGTGCTGGGGAGTCGTTAAACATTTAGTCTATTCATTCATTCATCCATTCAGTCCCAGTAGCCGATGTGTATTTTCGTGCTGGGGAGTCGTTAAACATTTAGTCTATTCATTCATTCATCCATTCAGTCCCAGTAGCCGATGTGTATTTTCGTGCTGGGGAGTCGTTAAACATTTAGTCTATTCATTAATTCATCCATTCAGTCCCAGTAGCCGGTGTGTATTTTTGTGCTGGGGAGTCGTTAAACATTTAGTCTATTCATTCATTCATCCATTCAGTCCCAGTAGCCGGTGTGTATTTTTGTGCTGGGGAGTCGTTTAAAGTCCCAGTAGCCGGTGTGTATTTAGTCGTTATTCTATTCATTAATTCATTCAGTCCCAGTAGCCGATGTGTATTTTCGTGCTGGGGAGTCGTTAAACATTTAGTATACTCATTAATTCATCCATTCAGTCCCAGTAGCCGGTGTGTATTTTTGTGCTGGGGAGTCGTTAAACATTTAGTCTATTCATTCATTCATTCAGTCCCAGTAGCCGATGTGTATTTTCGTGCTGGGGAGTCGTTAAACATTTAGTATATTCATTAATTCATCCATTCAGTCCCAGTAGCCGGTGTGTATTTTTGTGCTGGGGAGTCGTTAAACATTTAGTCTATTCATTCATTCATCCATTCAGTCCCAGTAGCCGATGTGTATTTTTGTGCTGGGGAGTCGTTAAACATTTAGTCGTTAAACATTTAGTCTATTCATTAATTCATCCATTCAGTCCCAGTAGCCGGTGTGTATTTTCGTGCTGGGGATTAAACATTTAGTATATTCATTCATTCATCCATTCAGTCCCAGTAGCCAGTGTGTATTTTTGTGCTGGGGAGTCATTTAGTTCAAAGCCATTTAGTGGGGAGTCGTTATTTTCATTCAATTCATCCATTCAGTCCCAGTAGCCGGTGTGTATTTTTTGCTGGGGAGTCGTTAAACATTTAGCTGGGGAGTCGTTAAACATTTAGTCTATTCATTCATTCATCCATTCAGTCCCAGTAGCCGATGTGTATTTTCGTGCTGGGGAGTCGTTAAACATTTAGTCTATTCATTAATTCATCCATTCAGTCCCAGTAGCCGGTGTGTATTTTTGTGCTGGGGAGTCATTAAATATTTAGTCTATTCATTAATTCATTCAGTCCCAGTAGCCGATGTGTATTTTTGTGCTGGGGAGTCGTTAAACATTTAGTCTATTCATTAATTCATTCAGTCCCAGTAGCCGATGTGTATTTTCGTGCTGGGGAGTCGTTAAACATTTAGTATATTCATTAATTCATCCATTCAGTCCCAGTAGCCGGTGTGTATTTTTGTGCTGGGGAGTCGTTAAACATTTAGTCTATTCATTCATTCATCCATTCAGTCCCAGTAGCCGATGTGTATTTTTGTGCTGGGGAGTCGTTAAACATTTAGTTTATTCATTCATTCATTAAGAATGTAATGACATGGTTAGGCAGCTAGCGTATACTTATATCGGGACAAGACAAGATAAGACAACCTTTCTGCGTGTCGATACAGTCAGTCATCATGATTAAACGTACAATTGAATGATCTATAGTGGGTGAGTATTAGTAACGTTATATCGGCATATAAATAGTACGTTACACTCCTTTTTGAAGCACAAGCCAGCTCATATACGCCCTTTCCTCCAGCGATGAATAATTATTGCATCGACCAGTTTCAACCTTCAGTAGGGCCACTCCTCATCTAAACTTAGCGAATCCACCGCGGTGGTATCGGCAATATTTATGAAAGACGACACTGGATATTTTTACTAGTAATTAGGCTACAAATTTTCGAAGCTATCTTAGATATCGTTAAACTATCATAGGTCATGATGTGACAAAGCCTACGTCACTTTTACGATATCGTAGTGGGAAGTTGGGTTAGGTCAAGGAGATAACTTGTATGTCAGTGAAGGCTAAGGAAGAATAAAACTGTCTGTTGCAATAGCCAATGTCATCTGAGGTGAGTATACCTGCCATACATACATTTAATAGAGTACCATGTGTGCTGGTGCAGGGCGCATATTCTTCAATACTTTTCTTAAAGGGACATTCCTGAGTTTGCTCCATTGTAAGATGTTTCCGACTAATAAACTATTTCTACGATTAAACATACATATTAAATGTATTTTCTTGTTTAGAATATCAGTGTATGTATATTCAATGTGTTTCTGGTCGTCTTAACCTTTAGACTACTGGATTAATTTTTAACAAAAACCACGTTGAGTGGGTACAAGTTTATAATTTTTACTCACATATATTCACTTAAATGTTTCATAAATACATGAAATAAAGTTCATATATGAATCGGTAAGTATTATTTTCGTGTCTTTTTTTTTAATTTTTATTATTTTAGATCGGCTAATGGTGATTAAAATTAGGCAAAAAATCGAAAAAGTTGCGTTTACTTACGGGCATTTGTGGCCAGCTGTCCAGTATTTATGTCCATTATTCCCGATAACAGTGGTTTTCTGACCAGAATTTTTTTTTAAACCCGAACTACGATTCATATTGCAATATTTGGTAATTTTCGTTGTTGGTAAAACGATCAAATTTATTATCAAATTAGCTGTTACAATCAGCTATCGATCCCTGAAAATTACCGCGACGTGCCGCCATTGTTGTCAAGCGAAAATACTTGCCGAAAACCACTTTTTGAACTCAAAATTTCAAGGCATTTTCAATTGAAAAAATCAAAACAAAAACCACCATTTTGAAAAAAAATCTTTTTTCTTTAATTATATTTCCGTTTCCGGTGAGTGTCGTGTGCAAAACGGCGGGAGATATGAATTGGGGAATGCACTGTATACAGTGTACAGTATATCGACTGACGTGACGTCGGGCGAGATATCTCGCTGCAGTAGTCAGAAGGTTAATAATTCTAAGAAGCCCAAACTGGATTTTGTCTTCAAATAATTCCGTACGTACGAAAAAACTATATTTTAGTAAATAAACTGAAATGTAACCTAGTTCAAATATTAGAACGATCAGAATCACTTTTAATATACAGCCACTGGTATTTTGTCCAGAAAAATATATTTGAAAAGTAATTACAATCGTTAAAAAGTCTCTGTTAGTCAATAACATCTTAAACATTGCAGCAAACTCAGGAATGTCCCTTTAATGTGCAGGGCTAGTTGCTTCCCTCTAGCCAATTTAAAAGGTGGGCAGATGTTTTGTTGTTTTGTTGGAAGATGTATTTAGTTAATAATAATGCAAGTACTTCAATCGGGATTTAGTGAGTACGGTAGGTTATACATGTGTGGTTTGTGTGTCCGTTTGTTGCACTATTTCTGTTGAGAAATGGTTGAAACATGGTGCCACAAGTTTTGAACACCAGCTTCATATAGGGTATGTAACAATATTCGGACGTAGAAAGAGCCACACTTTCTGCGTCCCTTTGGACTTGTGTGCACGTAATCACATGGCCGCCGGAATAATTTGACCAGTTGAGATCGCCGTTCAAAGAATTTTACCATTTTACAAAATGCTATTTGTGTTGCAAAACGGTCAGGGTACAAATCAGTTTTGTCATTATAGATTAATATTATGTTTTTATATAGGTCTGCATATTTGATATCCCTACTGATAATTTAAGTAGGACATTGCAGCAGAAGACTCTGTCAGCAGCTGAAGGACAGTAGTTAGCACATTTAGATGTTGCCACGCTTACGGCGCTGAGGACAGATGGCGTATTTGAAAAGTTCTGGACCGATGCATCCACAAAGGCCACAGTGCTGGGTGTAGAACAAGCAACTCTACCCTGTAAGAGAAAGATCCCAAAACGGATTGACATAGATGATGCCACTTCATTTAACTGAGAAGGAATTATATCGCCAACAGTACTTCGAAGCATTTGACGTTGTTATCAACTGTATTAAGAGCCGGTTTGTCCAGGAAGACTACAAGACCTACAGGAACGTCCAAGTGGTGATACCAAATGTTGTAAATGGAAACGAGTGTGACGAAGAATTTGGGACCGTTAAAGGTGACATCGACCGTTGAAAACACAGCTCCAAACCTTCCAAGCACATTTCAAGACCCGTCCGCCGGATGGTAAGGCAACAAGACCCGTCCGCCGGATGGTAAGGCAACAAGACCCGTCCGCCGGATGGTAAGGCAACAAGACCCGTCCGCCGGATGGTAAGGCAACATGACCCGTCCGCCGGATGGTAAGGCAACAAGACCCGTCCGCCGGATGGTAAGGCAACATGACCCGTCCGCCGGATGGTAAGGCAACATGACCCGTCCGCCGGACGGTAAGGCAACATGACCCGTCCGCCGGATGGTAACGCAACAAGAACCGTCCGGCGGATGGTAAGGCAACAAGACCCGTCCGCCGGATGGTAAGGCAACAAGACCCGTCCGCCGGACGGTAAGGCAACATGACTTGCTGCAAAACTCGACTATGTACGGAACCTATCGCCCTCATTTCGTGTAGTTTTCTTTGAAATTATGACACTAATCAACATACTTTTGGTGATGCCCGCAACCAATGCAACCAGCGAACGTTCGTTTTCGGCCTTGCGAAGAGTAAAAACATACCTACGTACCAGTATGTCGCAGAAAAGGTTAAATCACCTGATGCTATGAAATCTTTGGGCAATGCATTTTGCTGTGGTCACGACAAAAGAGTGTTCAACTTCGGCACATCTTGAGTACCAGCAATGCAAAAAGAAAAAAAACAAGAAAAAAAACAACAAGAAAAAAAGAAAAAACCCCAACCACAAATGGCATGTCTGAGACATCATCGGAGACATAACAAAAAAACAAACAAAAACACAACAACAACAACATGTGTCATGGAAAGAAGCGCTTTCCAGTGGTGTGGTCTGAATGCATTTATAAACTTTTTTTTTTAAATTTAAAAATGTAACTAAAGGCTCCTTAATGTTTTACTATATAATTTGCATTTCTTTTTATATAAAATAGCAACACATTTTATCGCAAACAAATATTATTTATAATGTCCAGCAGCCGCTCTGATTGGCGGATGGAATATAGAGAGTTCTGCCTAAAAATTGGACCGGCGCTTGGAGTGATTTGGGTGTTTTTTTCCCATTGTTTTGATTTTTCTTTTCTTAATGGATCATTTTGACATATTTTCATATATAATCTATGACTTGTTCATTCTATGTAGCCGATGTTGTGGAATAAAGTTAGTCTAAAATATAATACATTGTATATAGTCATTTAGATTGCATGTTTTGTTGTACGGAAGTAAATAGACTGATTGCACCAAATTGCAGTAAGGCCTTACTAGTACATGATACTAATAATAATACTGAATACTTAAATGTGTTGAATGTATTATATTTTTGTAATGATGTGTGAAACTTGTATTTATTTTGTTAGTTATTTTGTCACAGTGCCATAGATAGGATTTTGTCTGTGGGAGGTGGGGGGGGGGGGGGGGTGTTAGGCTGTTCAGGGCTTCTAATTTGTTTTTGTTTTTGTTTTAAAGAAAGCCACTAGCCATGGGATCAGTAACAAATGTACTAACCACAATTTAAAAAAATCACTAGCCCTATTTTAAGTAAATACAATTTTACTAATAGGACTAATCAGACGGGGATAGAGCTTAAACACCATTAGATTGGGGGAGGGAGGTGCACGATATTAAAAGGACATAACCTAGTTTTTAAACATTAAAACATATGTTTGACTACTATAGCCGTTTTTGATAACTGAAATCATACTTTACTTACATTATATGGTTTAGATTATCAATTTCCGTACAGCCAAAGTGTTCTTGCTCATCCTGGTGTTTTTAATATCACAAAATGCATTTCTCATATTTTAAAAAACGCTCGTGCGTATGAGAAGTAACAGTTATGGAGTCGATTTTAGTGTATTTTTAGAGGGTATTTCATCATTTCAAAGTCACAGACTCATGTTTCACTCAATTGAAACTTTATGCAAATGTGTTACAGGTGTTAATTTTCACGGGTTGAAACTAGGGTATGTCCCTTTAATGTTTACAAAATAGACTTAAATACATAATTGAAGAGTATATAATATATATTTGGTCAACTAAAGAAATAAGTTACGAAATCAAATCCTCTTCGTTTGCCGCCAAGTTGTTTCGAGTTCGTTCTCGTCGTGTTCGAAACGTTTAGGAACGTGTTCTCTGCACCAGGCCCCGTGCTTATGAAACTTTTCGAGTCCAGACTCGAGACTCTATTAGAGTCTCGAGTCTGGACTCGAAGAAATTGGTGCTTATAAAACTTTTCGAGTCCAGACTCGAGACTATTAGAGTCTCGAGTCTGTAAAATTCGAGTCTGCTAGCCACCCAGACTCTAGGTTAGAGTCTGAAATGAAATATCCCATAATACCTTATAAAAATGGCTAGAACTGGGAGAAGGAGAAGACGGTTGTTACATAATGTGAGGAATGTTATTGTTAGAAAACCAAGAATTTTTAAAGATAGATCAAATCCACTTGAGGATATGTCCGCGGAATGTGTTTTTCAACGTTTTCGTTTTTTACCTGCAACAATTATGTACATTACCGGTTTGTTGGCTGTTCCATTGGAACGCCGAACCCTGAGGAATGTTTCGATTCCTCCCCTGAATCAAGTGTTGATTTGTTTGCGTTTTTTGGCATGTGGTTCAAACCAGATGTTGCTGGGCGATGCCATGAACGTTTCCCGGGCCAGTGTTGGCCCTATCGTCGTCAATGTCTGTACGGCACTAGGTAACATCGCTGGACGATTTCTACACCTACCAAACAACGAATACATTAGAAAAATGAAGCAGTCTTTTCATCAAATTTCAGGTAATTTTTACATGTTCAACTTGGTCGCTCTCTACTGTCAATAAAAACAATTTTCACGTATTAGGCAAGGGACATCATTCCAATCGTCTATGTACAGTACAGTTCCATAAATATTTTTTATAGTACAGTGCCATAGATTTTTATTACATCTTACATCATGACATATTTAGATACATGCAGGGGATGGGGTGGAGACGGTGGGCATAACCCCTCTTGCTGAAACTGAATATTTAAAAACAATATATTGCCCTGGGGAGAACAATATGAATAAAAATCCCAACTCTTGCTTTCATACAAATATGGTACAAATAATAAGTGAATTTCTTTCGAATTGCAGCAGATATGATTCCCTTTTTCAAATGAATTATTTATTTGTATTATTTGTTTGCGTACGTGTATTTTTTTCACATTTTATGCAGAAAACATAGCACAAAACAATTATTTGCATTCATTTCAGGTTTTCCTAATGTTGTTGGTTGCATAGATGGTACTCAAATAAGAATTCAGGCACCCAACAAAAACGAAGAGGATTTTGTAAACAGGAAGGGATATCATTCTCTAAATGTTCAGGTGAAATGTTTGTAGTCATATTTTAAAACTATTTACAAATATGATAATTAGGTACCGTATTTAGGATACACGTCAAACCGTACCCAAACCGAAACGTACCTACTTTTTTTTTTTACCAGCTTCCAGTATACAGTATACATAATAAGTAGGCCTATGTGTAACAGATAATGCACACAATATGAAAATATAGTGAATATTTTATTTCACTACTATTTACACTGCAACAAATTAGAAATAATTGTTATTTATTTTAAAACAATTAAACAAATTTGCATACACTATACATAGAGTACATAAAATGTAAATGACTGATTCAAATTATATATTTTTAAATTACATACCAACTTTGTAAAAAAAAAGTAGGTATAACAATGCATGTGTGTACAACTGTAGGTAGGTTTATGTATGTGCATGAACATGAAAGATGTACATTGATAAAGGAGATATTCCATAATGAGGTTGGGACTTACACGAGTGGTAGAGCACTTGCCTGATGTGCAGTGGGTCCATTGAGCTATTTCTTGTTCCTGCCAGGGCAGAACATAGCCCAGTATTAAAATGCTCGCTTGATGCATGGTTGGTGTATGATAAATCCCCATCAGTGAGATATTGGGTTATTTTTTGTTCTAGCCAGTGCACCACAACTGGCATATCAAAGGCCATGGTATGTGCTATCCTGTTTGTGGAATGGTGCATATAAAAAAGTATTTGCTACTAATGACAAAATGTAGCACGTTTTATCTTTAATGATGATAATACTTTGCCGGTTCAACGCCAAAAGGCGCCAGGCACCATCTATTTTTAGAAACGGGGTCACAGCAGTGCACGTTGTGGTGCAATATCCTATTGTTCTGTAAATAAAGTGCGCGCGTCACCCATACTGACTAGGTCAGAACACTCTATAGTAAATACACGATACCCTTTTAAATCGGATGACAGGTGCTTGCACCTGCGTATTGTATTAATATTGTTTGGCAATGACTTCTTGAATAATTAGTACAAGTTTTATTTCAGTGCATGGTGTGGTGCAGTGTCCAATTATTCTATAAATAAAGTACGCAACACCCCAACTGCATGGCTGGGTCTATTCGGGTCACGCTGTAGTAAACTAACGCTACGGGCCGAACCGAGTCACGAGTGCTCATACCCTGCTTATTGTATTGACATTGACAATGGCTTCACAGATAATAAGGTCACATTCAGACGTGTGCAGTCCGCTTTTCTATACATTCATTTAAGAGTGTTGCAAATATTATGAAAACATTGTATTGTAGGCAACTGTTTACATTCGATATAAATATTACCAACAATTTATTTTTATCTCATTAATCTATAATCA
>NC_054703.1:38467323-38572323 GCF_016097555.1 Gigantopelta aegis
TATTGGGTATCAAACTGTGGTAATGGAACCCCTGCCCAATGGATGAATGAATGTTTAACGACACCCCAGCACGAATAATACATCGACCACCCCAGCACGAATAATACATCGACTATTGGGTATCAAACTGTGGTAATGGAACCCCTGCCCAATGAATGAATGAATGTTTAACGACACCCCAGCACGAATAATACATCGACTATTGGGTATCAAATTGTGGTAATGGAACCCCTGCCCAATGAATGAATGAATGTTTAACGACACCCCAGCACGAATACTACATCGACTATTGGGTATCAAACTGTGGTAATGGAACCCCTGCCCAATGGATGAATGAATGTTTAACGACACCCCAGCACGAATAATACATCGACTATTGGGTATCAAACTGTGGTAATGGAACCCCTGCCCAATGAATGAATGAATGTTTAACGACAACCCAGCACGAATACTACCTCGACCACTGTGGTAATGGAATGAATGAATGTTTAACGACACCCCAGCACGAATACTACATCGACTATTGGGTATCAAACTGTGGTAATGGAACCCCTGCCCAGTGAATGAATGAATGTTTAACGACACCCCAGCACGAATACTACATCGACTATTGGGTATCAAACTGTGGTAATGGAACCCCTGCCCAATGAATGAATGAATGTTTAAC
The DNA here is from genome assembly GCF_016097555.1 of Gigantopelta aegis. NCBI lineage: Eukaryota > Metazoa > Mollusca > Gastropoda > Neomphalida > Peltospiridae > Gigantopelta > Gigantopelta aegis. The sequence continues at coordinate 38,467,991 of NC_054703.1, forward strand.
GACACCCCAGCACGAATACTACATCGACTAATACTGTGGTAATACATCGACTACTACATCGACTATTGGGTATCAAACTGTGGTAATGGAACCCCTGCCCAATGAATGAATGAATGTTTAACGACACCCCAGCACGAATAATACATCGACTATTGGGTATCAAACTGTGGTAATGGAACCCCTGCCCAATGAATGAATGAATGTTTAACGACACCCCAGCACGAATAATACATCGACTATTGGGTATCAAACTGTGGTAATGGAACCCCTGCCCAATGAATGAATGAATGTTTAACGACACCCCAGCACGAATAATACATCGACTATTGGGTATCAAACTGTGGTAATGGAACCCCTGCCCAATGGATGAATGAATGTTTAACGACACCCCAGCACGAATACTACATCGACTATTGGGTATCAAACTGTGGTAATGGAACCCCTGCCCAATGGATGAATGAATGTTTAACGACACCCCAGCACGAATACTACATCGACCACCCCAGCACGAATACTACATCGACTATTGGGTATCAAACTGTGGTAATGGAACCCCTGCCCAATGAATGAATGAATGTTTAACGACACCCCAGCACGAATACTACATCGACTATTGGGTATCAAACTGTGGTAATGGAACCCCTGCCCAGTGAATGAATGAATGTTTAACGACACCCCAGCACGAATAATACATCGACCACCCCAGCACGAATAATACATCGACTATTGGGTATCAAACTGTGGTAATGGAACCCCTGCCCAATGAATGTTTAACGACACCCCGGGGGGGGGGGGGGGGGGGAATAAAATGTACCTCTGTGTATTGTTCAATGCATCTTCATTTCGAACAATCAAAACCAATGTCCATGTACTTGAATAAAACAAACCAGTTATTTGGACAGGTGACAATATTGGTGGACAAGTATGTTTCTAGATGTACTTGTCCTGTGGACTAGTAAAACATTGTGCTTATTTCTATCACTGGCAAGGAATATTTTATATGCACCATCCCAGAGACAGGGTAGCACATACCACATCCTTTGATATACCAGCCGTGGTGCACTGGCTGGAACACGGAATAGCCCAATGTGCCCACAGACAGGGATCGATCCCACACCAGACAAGCAGTTTACCACTGGACTACGTCCCAGACCCTATGTAACAAAGTAATGACACCTATATAGGTGCTGACAAAATAACTAATCACTAAAAAAGTGTTGTTAAATTATAATCATTATAACTGAATTTAACTTGCAATATCGAGGCCTGTAATTTTTTCCCCCATTTTTTGACCGTGTACACGTTTCGCCCTCCCAGGGCTCATCAGTGCAGCTTGGGTTTCATATCAGTTAGTATTGATAAGAAAACTGCAGACGTGTTTTTTGGTGAGTTTGTCATAGTTCACATAGTTTCATAATTAAATTCAATGTTCATAAATCCATCACCAGTGATACTAAATACCTGTAAATGTGTACAGTAGTTTGTATTTGAAAAGTTATTTTCTTTTAGTTTTATTAAAACATTTCACTTTCTTCACTGCCACTCCCTTCCTATAGCCAATACAATACCACTTTCCAGTGGGTGCTTTCTTTAATTTCATAAAAGAAAAATGAAACCATTCAAATGGCTTGTGGGGACAGTCTCCTGAATCGCATGCGATCATTGAATCATCGCAAATACAATATAGTGCTGGATCTTCATCTCATTTGTCAAGTGTAGCACCAGAATTGATGGATCAGTCGGCAGTTCTGGTACACAGTCTTTGAGCAAAGTACTCTGAGGATTTTTCATTTTCCACATTAAAACGTGTGTCAAGTGACTGGACAGCAGTTGATACTTTTTTCTTGCTCACCAGCTGGGTTTTTTTTTAAAGTTCTAGATGTAGTGAAGTTAATGTTTTTAAGTGGTGCATAGTCAACAGAAGTTCGTGATGAAGGCAACATTCAGTAGGCTGGTTCCTGTTTCACAGTGCTGCTTTCCCTTAACCTTACACTGGCTTCAATATAAAATAACGTGGATGCCATATAAGAAAATGATTCGCCAAGTCCTGCTTTACAATTACAATGGGCACAAAGAACTTTACCAGCTTTATCGAAAATAATCCACGAATAAAGCGATGTGTTATTAAGCCGTTGTGAATGCATCACCCTTGCACGTATCACATGGACTGAATCATGGATGTAAACACCAACATTCCTCACCCAACCACACACAAAACGGTCATATGCATCCAAACTTTTATAATTCTGGAAGTCCTTCAGCGTATAAAAAGAGCTTGGCTAAAAAGCAGGTAATTTATCAGATCTGCATACGTAAATGATGGATAAAAATGGGGGTCCTGAAGCCATTTTCCACCGGCGATATTGTAGTGTACGAATCCTGCTTCCCAATATATGCAGTTTTTTCCATATCTGCTTTTTGCCGTCTTATCCAGTGTATCAAAATAATCCTGCATGTTATTAAAATAATGCAGTGTCTACTAACAGTAAAATATTTTTTATTTAAAAGGACTTAAGTTATAAATCTTAAACTGCGAAGCTCTTATTTGTATACAACAATGAAACGCTATTGTTTTCCCTTCACCATGGCCGGCCGCACAGAGGTATGGGTAATATTGCTATTTTTAGCACATATCGCGGAACCCTCTATAAGCATTCAAGGACCATTTTCTATGTGAACACTGAAATATTTAATAATATGTGTCTCTCACCAATGAAGCAGTGCATAATCTGAAATACACTACAAATTGGTTTATGTCTGTAGTAAATAAATATTTTAAAATGGTGCATAAATATTGGCACCCCCTTGTATCCAAAACGATTTGCATGTCCGGTGATTCGGCGCAGTAGGTGTGGATCGTTGACCCCGCTATTTATAGACCGCCCTTGAACTCACTTTTAGCCCATAAACGCTACACTATTGTTCTAGAATTATTTTAGTACTTTTTTTGTTTTGTCTTGTTAAAAATATTACTATGAGCTACTGTTTACTATAATTTTAAAAATGCGGGAAAGGTGTTTTTAGACTGGTTTTAACATTCTTAATATCAATAAGGCTGACCTACTTCGTATTTATATACACGAAAACAGTGAATTATTTATTTTGAAATTATGATATAATTATTGATAATTCTAAAAAAAAATTAAAAATTGCACCGTTAACAATAAATATGTTGATACTTGATTAACCATTAAAAAAGGAATTGAACTTTAATTCGTTAAAAACACCGACAACATGACAACTTCCTAAGCATACCTTGGCAAAGTACCAAGTGCGCCGAATCACCGAACGCGCCGATACACCGGACACGGTTGTACTCTTTTCGATTAGCAGCAAGGGATTTTTTTATATGCACCAAAAGTCCATCCCACAGACACGGTAGTACATACCACTGCCTTTGATATACCAGTCGTGGTGCACTGGATAGAACGAGAAATAGCCCAATGGGCCCACCGACGGGGATCGATCCCAGACCGACCACGCCTCGAGCGAACGCTGTACCACTGGGCTACGTCCCGCCCGACATTTATTAGTTATAGCAGAGCAGGTAACATCATCATAATAAACATCGTGTCGGAGACGTCTGTCTTGACGAACTGTTAACATCATCATAATGAATATCGTGTCGGAGACGTCTGTCTTGACGAACTGTTAACATCATCATAATGAATATCGTGTCGGAGACGTCTGTCTTGACGAACTGTTAACATCATCATAATGAACGTCGTGTCGGAGACGTCTGTCTTGACGAACTGTTAACATCATCATAATGAATGTCGTGTCGGAGACGTCTGTCTTGACGAACTGTTAACATCATAATGACGAAAACATCGTGTCGGAGACGTCTGTCTTGACGAACTGTTAACATTATAATAAATATCGTGTTGGAGACGTCTGTTTTGACGAACTGTTAACATCATCATAATAAACATCGTGTCGGAGACGTCTGTCTTGACGAACTGTTAACATCATCATAATAAATATCGTGTCGGAGACGTCTGTCTTGACGAACTGTTAACATCATAATAATGAATGTCGTGTCGGAGACGTCTGTCTTGACGAACTGTTAACATCATCATAATGAACGTCGTGTCGGAGACGTCTGTCTTGACGAACTGTTAACATCATCATAATAAACGTCGTGTCGGAGACGTCTGTCTTGACGAACTGTTAACACCATCATAATAAACGTCGTGTCGGAGACGTCTGTCTTGACGAACTGTTAACATCATAATAATCAACGTCGTGTCGGAGACGTTTGTCTTGACGAACTGTTAACTTCATCATAATAAATATCGTGTCGGAGACGTTTGTCTTGACGAACTGTTAACATCATAATATTAAACATCGTGTCGGAGACGTTTGTCTTGACGAACTGTTAACATCATCATAATAAACATCGTGTCGGAGACGTCTGTCTTGACGAACTGTTAACATCATCATAATAAACATCGTGTCGGAGACGTCTGTCTTGACGAACTGTTAACACCATCATAATAAACATCGTGTCGGAGACGTCTGTCTTGACGAACTGTTAACACATCATCATAAATCATAATATCGTGTCGGAGACGTTTGTCTTGACGAACTGTTAACTTCATCATAATAAATATCGTGTCGGAGACGTTTGTCTTGACGAACTGTTAACATCATAATATTAAACATCGTGTCGGAGACGTCTGTCTTGATGAACTGTTAACACCATCATAATAAATATCGTGTCGGAGACGTCTGTCTTGACGAACTGTTAACATCATCATAATAAACATCGTGTCGGAGACGTCTGTCTTGACGAACTGTTAATATCATCATAATAAACATCGTGTCGGAGACGTCTCTCTTGACGAACTGTTAATATCATCATAATAAACATCGTGTCGGAGACGTCTCTCTTGATGAACTGTTAACATCATAATAATCAACATCGTGTCGGAGACGTTTGTCTTGACGAACTGTTATCTTGACGAACTGTTAACATCATAATAATGAACATCGTGTCGGAGACGTCTGTCTTGACGAACTGTTAACATCATCATAATAAACGTCGTGTCGGAGACGTCTGTCTTGACGAACTGTTAACATCATAATAATGAACGTCGTGTCGGAGACCTCTGTCTTGACGAACTGTTAACATCATAATAATGAACATCGTGTCGGAGACGTCTGTCTTGACGAACTGTTAACATCATCATAATACACATCGTGTCGGAGACATCTGTCTTGACGAACTGTTAACATCATAATAATGAACGTCGTGTCGGAGACGTGTGTCTTGACGAACTGTTAACATCATAATAATGAACATCGTGTCGGAGACGTTTGTCTTGACGAACTGTTAACATCATAATAATGAACGTCGTGTCGGAGACGTTTGTCTTGACGAACTGTTAACATCATAATAATGAACGTCGTGTCGGAGACGTTTGTCTTGACGAACTGTTAACATCATACTAATGAACATCGTGTCGGAGACGTTTGTCTTGACGAACTGTTAGCATCATAATAATGAACGTCGTGTCGGAGACGTTTGTCTTGACGAACTGTTAACATCATAATAATGAACATCGTGTCGGAGACGTTTGTCTTGACGAACTGTTAGCATCATAATAATGAACGTCGTGTCGGAGACGTTTGTCTTGATGAACTACTAGTACAGTTCGGTGGGCATAAGAATTCGCCATGATTCACTTCCGCCCCCCTGAGAATCCTTTTTTTTTGTTCTTTACTCCAGAAAATAGCATACACATGTCAGGGTTTAATTTGTATAGTGTTTCATTTGTTTATAAAAAAAAAAGAGTGCCGCCCATCGCATACCCCCCCCCCCCCCCCCCCCACACACACACACATACACACACACCTAGGATTTTGATCAGGGTACGGCCCTGGACACCTGTTATGCAACTATAGTTCATCCGACAGGGAACACCTTTTTATGCTATGGAATTTACTATTAATAATTCTGAATAAAATATATTACTGGTAGAAAATGTTACTTGTAAAAATGCAGTAAATAGCATTTCAGGACTTCTGTTGTCCGTCCCACAGGGAACGCCCTTTTCATGCTATGGAATTAACTACAGGACTTGAGGTTATTTATTTCTGAGCCGATTGTTTTTCTAAATTGGACACCATAATATTATTAATATTATTAATATTATTTATTATTTATTATTTATTATTATTATTATTTGTTTTTGTTATTTCCAAAACACTTTTAGTTTTCTTTTTACTTCATCCAAAACTGAAATTATTTACAAAGAAAACCACACACACACACACCCCAAACAAATCCACTTTTTTTTTAATGTGAGGATGGGACGAACTATATAGATACATTTTTATTATTGTCCTGTTCAATTGTTTAGACCCCAAGTTTTTTTTGCAAATGTTACGTTTAATTCCTATTCAATACTGGTTTCTTTACATACGCGTGAAAACAAACCCAAACCCCAGGCCCGTACGCAGAAAATTATATGGAGAGTGCGTAATAGACGACCCAAAGGGCCGGAGTTGCAAGCGGGGTCCGGAGGCATGCCCCCGGAATTTTTTTTTAATCTAGAATGCAGGAGATGCATATTCCTGCATTCTGGGAAGTAAATTTGAAATGTTTCTTTGTCTCAAATATGTCAAATATAATTTTACACGTCCACGGACGGACCTCGGCAGACTATGGGAGTGGGGGGTAAGGCGAGTCTATATTCTGAAAGGTATACAGGACGCTTCGGTTGATTACGGTATATTCTTTCAGGCTATAGTGGAAAGATGAAATGTCACAATAACTTAAAGGGACATTCCTGAGTTTGCTGCAATTGTTAAGATGTTATCAACTAACAGAGACTTTTTAACGATTGTCATTACATATCAAATATATAGTTTTCTACATAAAATATTAGTGGCTGGATATTAAACATGTTTCTGATCGTTCTAATATTTGTAATAGGTTAAAATTCATTTTATTTCCTAATATATTATTTTTTCGTACGGTACGAAATTATTAGAAGACAAAATCCAGTTTGGGCTTCTTTCAAGTATTAAGACGACCAGAAACACATTGAATATACAGACACTGATATTCTAAACAAGAAAATATATTTAATACGTAAGTTTAATCGTAGAAATATTTTATTAGTCGGAAACATCTTACAATACAGCGAAGTCAGGAATGTCTCTTTAATAATTGCGGCCACTGTATTAGCAAACGACATCAATATATCACTATGCGTCTGAACATTGCTATAGTTTAGGTATTGTGTGGATCTGTTTAATTATTTATTTAAACCATTAACACGACTGTTGAAATTAAAGTCTACAAAATGACGTCATTTTGACGTAGATTGGCCACACTGATATTGGGCAATCGGAAATCCTCGTAACTTCTGTCAAAACAGAACCGAGTGTAGCTATGCACTTTATTAACTTGTTTGAATATTCCTACAAGCGGAGAGATTTTCCCTTACATACAAGACAATCTAAATTAGATATGCATCACCAATTGTTTATTTTCATAACAAATAACTAAACTATAACAACATAATATCGATACGATGATCAAGCGAGTATCAAACATCGCACCCCTATAGTATTTCGAAATTAGACTTGCCCGACATCAGACCTAAAAACAAGCACGGTCTATTTATGCAATAGGCGAACTTGTTTGTCTATTTCAACATTAAAAAAAACGGGGGAAAGTGCAGTAATAAACTCTGGATTGTATACTAGTATAAACAAATTTTATGGCTATACCATCACGGTTTTTTTTTTTTTCGTCTTGAAACGAATTTTATATAAATTTTTTATATTGAAATTAGTTTCTGGCACACTTAGTGATTCACCCGAATCATTTCGTGTACTCTCGACATAATCCCGAATGTTTTCAAATTCTTTTCAAATCACTGGCATGATTTTGCAAGTAAGGTTTTGATTGGTTGAATGAAAGTTCAACTGCACATGAGCCCCTCTCCTAGGAGAGTTGCGGTTCCCCAGGTCAGAAGGCCTAACTGCGCTATTCGTGTAACGACTGCATCCAGCGATAGTCCGTGACCCAGTTTCTCTTTGTGTATGGCCCAAACAAGCACGCGCCGCGGTTGCGTAGCTAACGCATTTTCCCGTGTCAACTGGCGTGTTTTTTCTTGTTTGTTTTTTTTTAGAAAATTTATATGAAATGTATTTCAGGCGGCCACTGTTTCAAACATAACTAGGTATGTAGAGGCGTTTTAAGGTGCAAAACACTGGGGTGGGGGTCAAGCAAATTAATTTGTTTTCTTTCGCTCCCATTTTTTTGTGAAATGCTCACACAGGGGTTACGCATTTCCTTGCCTCTATGTATTCTTATTATTAGGGTAGGGATTGTTACCCCGAGCTTAGTGGTGGTGGTGGGGGGGGGGGGGGGGGGGGGGGGGGGGGGGGTGTCAAATCAATGTTTTATTGAGTTTGGTGTCAAAATGAAGGGAATTTTAACTGAATAAAATTCTAGTCCTCGTGACCTACTTTCCAAACGTGTTTTATTTTCAAACATAAACATATCGTGTTTTGTACCAAAATAAAGGGTATAATAATATGGACTCATGGATTTTGAGAATGGACTCATGGAAATGAGCCAATTCAGGAGAAAATGAGTCCATTGGAAAAAAAATGACTCCTGGGAAAAAACCGTTAAAGGGACATACCCTAGTTGTAACACACTAAGGCATATTTGTTTACTATTGGAGCGGTTTTTGATAACTGAAATCATACTTTACTTAGATTTTATTGTTTAGATTATCCATTTCCGTACTTTCGAAGTGTTTTTGGTCATCCTGGTGTTTCTCATATTTTTAAAAACGCACGTGCGTCTGAGAGGTAACAGTTATGGAGTCAAGTTTTAGTCTATTTCTAGAGGATATTTCACCATTTCAAAGTCACATACTCATGTTTCACTCAATTGTAACTTTATTCATATGTGTTACAGGTTTGTAGATTAACTAAACATAGAGTTAATTTTAATGGGCTGAAACTAGGGTATGTCCCTTTAATACTACCCCTGATGCTTAACCTGTCTGTATATGCAATGTGTTTTTGGTCGTCTTAATATTTGTAAGAAGCCGAAACTGGACTTTTTCTTCAAATAATTTTGTACGTTCGAAAACATATATTTTAAAAAATAAAATGAAATTTAACCTAGTAGAAATATTACAACGAACATAAACACGTTTAATATACAGCCACTAATATGTTATGCAGAAAAATATATTTGATATGTAATTACAATCGTTAAAAAGTCTCTGTTTGTCGATAACATCTTAAAAATTGCAACAAACTCAGGAATGTCCCTTTAATATACACAATTGATGTAGTACTGTATATGGTAAAATATCCAATCGGATTTTGGATATGTGGTTCTACTAGGTAATAGACTTCAAATCATAACAAAATCATTTCTATACATTGTTTTCCCTGGTCAAACTATCCAGACTATTTGTTTTGTTTAATGAGATGATACCACGACCTTTGATATATATGTCGTGCTCCACTGGCTGAAATGTGAAATAGTGAAATGGGTCCACCGACGGAGATCGATCCCAGACCGACCGCGCATCAGCTAACTCCCGCCCCTGTACGGGGATGTGGATCCAGCTTAACAACTACTTTGTTTTTCTTATAAAAAAATTCTTCTTCTTTCATTGCAGCCAGCAGCTGGGGCCAGGACGGTTATAATGGGACATGTAAGTAGGACGAGTTTTTCGCATGCGCAGACATCATTATCGGAGGGTACGGATCCGGGTGGGCTCCTCCAAACACCCCGCACTTCACTCCGTCATACGAACGGCCGGTCATCACAGAGTCAGCTCCACCCCCGTTACCGTTCATCCCCTCCCCAACCTAACCAGCAGAACTGTTCAACCCACGGGACGAGCCGCCATATTCACCGCAGTACCCACCCCGATACCTTCCAGAGAACGCCACCTACTTCCCTCCTACGTCCTTCTATCCCCAAAACTGTTATCTGGACGAACTTCCGTTAGAAATCCCCACCGAAGGTTACCCTCTCTAGACTAATCTTTACTGGACTTATTCCATTCCCACCCCCAGGCACCTATACCGTTCACGACTTTCTTCCCTTTCGTTCCTCGCCAGCCGGAAACTACCGAGCACCCGGTTTCGCCGCCCGTTAACACGACAGTGAAGGAAACACGGAATTTACCACCAACATTACTGCCATATTTCCCAGACATCCCTGTGATATTCCCAAACATTCCTGTGACATTCTCAGACATCCCTGTCATATTCCCAGACAACCCTGTCATATTTCCCAGACAACCCTGTGATATTCCCAAACATCCCTGTGATATTCCCAGACAACCCTGTCATATTTTCCTGTATCCCTGTGATATTCCCAAACATTCCTGTGATATTCCCAGACATCCCTGTGATATTCCCAGACAACCCTGTGATATTCCCAGACAACCCTATGATATTCCCTGTGATATTCCCAGACATCCCTGTGATATTCCCAGACATCCCTGTAACATTCCCTGACATCCCTGTGATATTACCAGACAACCCTGCTACGTACTATCCCAAAGGTACTGCCAATCCTTCCACGCCAAACGTAAATTTCTGAAAGTGGCTTTCCCTGAAGATGTCACCAAAGCAGACAGTGGACTGAGGGATGGACACGCTAGTAACTAAGAAACTCTGTGTATCCGTGGTGGCTAAGTAATCGTAGAACCGCTCATGTTGTTAACGTCGACGGCAGTCACTTTTCGCACCTTTGTTTTGGCTTCGTATACAATAAATAAAACTACTTACACACCCGTTCAGGCGTTAGTGAGAACATTATTCGTTATTTTGGATAACACATATGTGTTAACACATATACATGCAATAACATTTTACAGACATATGACTGGCTGCACCTAGGTGATGACCAGGTCGCCAATGCCATACCATCCAATGGAACAGTACGGTAGAAATCGATCAGTGGTTGTGACGTACAAGTTAACCTGAAATTGACTTTAGTTGGAAAAGGGCGTTTTCAATTATTTTAAAACTCTTTTTCTGAAGATATTTATATACTACATTCGTGTCCGTTAGATACCATTAATCTTACAACTCAGAAGATAATGGTATCTAACGGCCGCTCATATAGTATATTCTATATAGCCAAAGGTAGTTTTTTGATATGATATATTTTACAAAAGGTACCTTTTTGTTTCTTTCATCTTTTAAAACATAAACTTAATATTTTGTCCAGAATTATGAAAAATAAAAACATACTAGTACCGACCCGTAAACCGCGTTAGCTGCTTGTCATACAATTTTGACAGGGGTTAAGGTTAGTAGACCAGTTTTTATTTCATGTGACAAAGCATTGCAGTAATAAAGTTAATTTTGAATTTGAATTACCACAGCATTCCAATGACGTAACTTTGAATCTCCTTACAATAACTATAAACTGAATACATAGACTATTTTGTGTGTGTGTGTGTGTGGGGGGATGGGGGGGTGGTTCGCAATTGGTGAAACTATGGTCGTTGACATAAAGATCGTATTCGAAAAAACACCATGAAATGGTCTATTTACAATATACGGCCTCAGACCACAATTAATTTCGCTATATGTTTCTATATAGCCTTAGTGGCTATAATATTTTTATTAATATCAGCAGGCCCGTGAAGTTTTGTATGTACCTTTGCCTGCATGGGGGACACATACCCTGAAAAGGACAACCCCTGTTGTCCAGCTCTTTCTCCCAGCATATTGGTTTAAACAGACACACCCTCTAAACCTGGCCGGAGTACACCCATTTTACACAAAAAGCACTACTTTTGCATGGGCCGGAATTACCACAAACAAGTCTTCAATGTCAACAAGTTACACATGTTTACAAACTACATGCTATCCCCTGTCACTTCAGTCAAACAGTTGCCACTTCATAGCTGTCTGCCATGAAATAATCACAGTCAAACAGCAGACTACTTGCGCGGTGAAACTTCCGGATTTTGGACAACAAATGGGAAGATAACTGTAATCTGAGGCCTATCAGTCAATTTTTTCCCCTAAAATCTGGCCCACACTAATGCATTCCAATGATATACATATTAAAGCAATGCTCGGTAAGTATCGGTATGTCACCTTTAAACTGAGAGTATACAGAGGCTGTGTTAAAACACCTACCACAGTGCCTTGCCATGGCCAATTTTAGCAATGGAAACTTGAGTGACACCAACTTCAAAATGTAATAACTTTATCAAATTTTGGAATTTCTTCATACAATGAGCAGCTATTTTTTCTTCTACATATGTTCTATCTGCACAGTGTTGTCTTGGAAAGATTTGAAATATTTAAAGGAAAAAAAATCAATCATTAGATTTTACTTTCATTTTAATGAAATATTAAACTTAAATTTAAATTTTTGAAAAACAAAAAAATCTAAAACTGTAAAATTTTGCATTTTAGATATGATAAGTGGAGGCTTAGTAAAGATATGGTGACTGAATTCATGATACATTATTAGAAATGTGTCAGAGGGATGGTGAAAGTCACAAAATTGGGGCCATTTGCAACAAATGTTTACACACTAATTTCAGGGAAAATTAGACATGATAGGCCTCATATTCAATTTTGACCTGCTGTATTTACTTAATCTACTTCATTTACTGTATTAGACATGTAGCCACTTTGTAAAAGGCAAAAACAGTCCATATAAATGCATATTAATATGAATATGCCCTACAGATATACTTAGGTATACACCATAATATTTTTTTTGTTGACGACAACTTTGAAAATGAAGATTTTGTCACAAAATGCTGATATAAATCCTACCAAGAGGTACTTGCACCATATTTTTCAGTTTCCAGTGATAACTGTTAACAAGTGTAGTCATGTGCCAGTGTCTGGGATACCTCAGTGTAGTATTTCTTGATTGGAAGGATGTTTGTAGTAATGACCACTGAATATGCATTATGGATTATTCTGCCATCTGTATTACAAGCCAAATGTTAACCTTTTTGGCACATTTTCTGCAATAAAACTTGACAAGTATACCAGCATCTGATTACTGAACACAATAAATACATTCAGACAGCATAGAATATTAGCCTATTAGATTTTCTAAGGATAAAAGACCATTTTTGAAAAATTACTGAAGTGTGTAATTTACATAAATGTAGGTGAAATGTATTATTAGAGTACTTAATCTTGTTAAAAACTGTATACTATTTATTTAAAGTGTTTAATTACATTTAGTAGTGATATATTCATTATATTTAGATTTTCTGTCCAATTGCAATAATTGAGAAACTCATTAAAATTCAATATGTAAAAAAAAAAAAAAATCTCAATATTGACTAACAAAATCCAAGTTTTGCTCATTTTTACCAAATTATTAGCTCAAAACTGTGTTAAAAAATATTGCAACAACCTGTAGTAACATCAGAGGTCATTTTATGCTATTTTGGAGGATACTGAAATTTAAAAGTTGAAAATTTTAATTTTAATTTTTAATAAATTCAAAAAAAATGTTTTTTAATTTAATAAAATATTTAGAAAATAAATAAATTAGTTTTCATATTCCTTGTGGTATGCACAATCAGTCTGTGTAATTTCACCTCTCTGGTTATAATACTTTCATCAGAATCAAGCATTTAACCGGTGTAATGTGTGAACTATATCAGGCCTCAGACCACAATTAATTTCGCTATATGTTTCTATATAGCCTTAGTGGCTATAATATTTTTATTAATATCAGCAGGCCCGTGAAGTTTTGTATGTACCTTTGCCTGCATGGGGGACACATACCCTGAAAAGGACAACCCCTGTTGTCCAGCTCTTTCTCCCAGCATATTGGTTTAAACAGACACACCCTCTAAACCTGGCCGGAGTACACCCATTTTACACAAAAAGCACTACTTTTGCATGGGCCGGAATTACCACAAACAAGTCTTCAATGTCAACAAGTTACACATGTTTACAAACTACATGCTATCCCCTGTCACTTCAGTCAAACAGTTGCCACTTCATAGCTGTCTGCCATGAAATAATCACAGTCAAACAGCAGACTACTTGCGCGGTGAAACTTCCGGATTTTGGACAACCAAATGGGAAGATAACTGTAATCTGAGGCCATACATCTTTCCTAATTTTTGACAATATATTTCGCTTTTTATTAATATCTTTCACTATCCTATTGCAAACACGTAACGCCATGATATATTTCTTTGGATGGAACTTGTCCAGAAAATGTACTTGACCAAAGAATAAAACGTATCTTTAGTTTGTTATTAAATTTACATTTATTTAATAATACTGCTGTGGAAACAAAGTGATCCTTACCCCCCCCCCCCCCCAAAAAAAAACTTAAAAAAAAAAAAAAACAAAAAAACAACAAAAACAAACAAACAAACAAACAAACAAACAAAGCAAAACACGCACAAAAAAAGAAACAAACAAAACACAATTTTTTTCTTCAAAAAACACAAAAACCCCCAAAACAAAACCCCCAAAACAAACAAAAAAACAACAACAAAAAACAAACAAAACAAACAAAACAAAAAACAAAATAAAACAAAAAAACAAACATACTAGGCCAATAGAACTTATGAAATCTAAACAATAGACCAACAGATAGATACACCACACCATCCAATAAAACGTCATATCACATTGTTACTCCTTGATCATCCACTCAATAGACTATGGAACAAACAGCCACTACAGGGTAAGTTATGACCTTTTTGGTAGTTCTGATATTGATATATAGGAGAAGGCTAGAGAAAACCACGTAATCTTTTCACAATGATCGTCAACAACCAAATGGTCGCAAGCTACTGTGTCTAAAATTCACATTTTCCCTAAATCTGGTGCCACAGAGTCATGGCATTAAACTTACATGTTGTTAACCAGTACCAACGCTACACGAAGAACTTAGAAGCATACTTTGTTCTACGACACCACAAAACGTATAGCGCAGGTTCGTTTCGCATAGGGACGTCGGGTTTCTTCGTGTAGCGTTGGTATTTTAGTTCAGTCACAGTTCTAAGCCTTTGTCGGTTATGACGTCATTGCGATTTGACGTGCATTGACTTAATTGTAAGTGCTATATTTCACTTATGTGATTTTTTTATTATGATTTTTTATTTGTTGCAAACATTTATTATTATATTATTATTATTATTATTATTATTATTATTATTATTATTATTATCATTGCAGTTCTTGATGCTCTACAATGTCCAAAAGACCTGGATGCTGGATGTAAACTGGTGGATGTTGAGATGTTAAAAGTTCGTAACATGTTCCCAGACCCGAACACAATAGACCTCAAAGGATGCATGTATGTGTATATATTTAATTACTTGACTATATATATATATATATATATATATATATATATATATATATATATATACACATATACACATACATATACACATACATATACACATACATACATACATACATACATATATATATATATATATATATATTTAAACAAATTCCGTTTCTGTTCCATTCACACACACATGCACACACACACACACACACACATGCACACACACACACACACACACACACACACACACACACACACACACACCACACACAGCAATTGTTGGTATAAAATAAATAAATATGCAATGAGGCAAACCAGAATTTAACTTGTGAATAAGCAGACTTGGGACATTATCGGTTACCTTTACGAAACTGTCCGGAAAATAATTACAATCACCTTACAAACAAGTCTGTAGCATCTGGATGCGGCAACACATTCTGTGGCTTTTCTGGTAACTTATTCATGCCAATATTTAAATCCTCAAGTTAACACCTTTAATTACCGTAGGCAACTTTCTTTTTTTTTTTATTATTATTATTATTATTTATTTTTTTTATAGCTATTACTTCTGTGACCATTAATATAGCAGCAGTCTTAATAGCTGTAAGAAGCCCAAACTGGATTTTGTCTTCATTGTAAGATGTTTCCGACAAATAAAATAGTTCTACGATTAAACTTACATATTAAATATGTTTTCTTGTTTAGAATATCAGTGCCTGTATATTCAACATTATCTGTAAGAAGCCCAAACTGGATTTTGTCTTCAAATCATTTCAAAAAATATTTTGAAAAATAAAATGAAATTTAACCTAGTACAAATATTACAACGATCATAAACACGTTCAATATACAGCCACTAATATGTTATGCAGAAAATATATTTGATATGTAATTACAATCGTTAAACAGTCTCTGTTTGTCGAAAACATCTTTAAAAAAACACCTCAGGAATGTCCCTTTAATTGCAGTTCTCTGAAATGATGCAACTAATTAACTTTGCAACACAAATGTCCCTGTTTTGTGTAATACACAGTGTGCATGCACACAGCTGAGACACTATATAGTGTTCAGTAGCAGTGTGTTTGTTTTACGGAGGGGGTGGGGGGTGGGGAGTTGTGGGGTTTTTTTGTGGATGTTTTTTTGTTGTTTTTTTGGGTGGGTGGGGTGGGTGGGTGGGGGGGGGGGGTTATTACCTGTTTGGATATTAAGAGTGTCAACAAGGATTCCGGGTGGTGTTACCCTGAAATTATTTCGAAGCCTGTTTCGCAAAGGGAGACAATTCATAGCGCCTTATTATCTTGCGTGTTTTAAACGTTTATGCTTATGTTGTAATCGTATCGGGAAAACAAAATTGAACACCCGCAGCAGCCAAACAAAAATATTTGTCGTATTGTACTAACTTGTAGAACCTGTAAAAAAAAAAAAAAAAAGCATGTCGAGTTATTACTTAAAATATGCCCAAGTTCTAACACGGTAATCGAATACGCAATGCTATATTCTAGCATTAGATCTTAATACGCGAAAAATTATAATCTAGCACATTTTTTGGCCAAACGTGCTCAAAAAATCTTCAAATAAACAGTAAAAATAAAATGTACCGAATTATGGTATTTCCATTCATAATGAATTCAAGTCTTTTTAACAAATTTAATCAGTGAGGAGAGTTGGAGAAAATGTCGTCGGTCTCGTCAACAGTTTGTATTTATCGTACAACCAGTCGAGCAATTCAGGTGACATTTCGTACACCCAGGCAAATTCTGTATGTTCCCGCAAATCTTGTATTTTCCCGCAAATGAGACGGTGTATTAATCAAAACGCATGAAATTTATCTAAAAGGTAATACTGCACGTTACAGTGAGAAATGGTTTAATTGCACAGTTTCTGAGACAAATGTTGATGGTCGAAACAATGGTGAAAAGTAAACACTAGACACTTGTGATTTTCACGCATGTGCACATTTATCACAGCTAGATTGGTATTGTGAACTACTTGGCCATGTCATGCAACAGTATTTGTATATGCTTTTTTTCTTCTTCTAATTTGGTGCACCATAAACAGGGCCGTAGCTAGGATTTTGTGTTCGGGGGGGGGGGGGGGGGGGGGGCAACTGAATAGTTAATATTCTAAAACTGCTTAAACAGTTAAGAAGAGAATTTTCTTTAAATTTCTATAATGCTTTCCGGATTTTTTTTGCCCCCCCCCCCCTTGCCCCCCCCCGCTAGCTACGACCGTGATAAAACGATGCAATTGGTTTTAAAAACTACCTATATGTGGTTTTGTATTTATTACATACCCTAAATTGGAATTTTATTTCCAAATAATAGTTTTAAAATGGTAAAATTGCTAGCTAATGACGGGGATTTCTCTATTTGCACAACTAGGTCAGCAGTGTTATTACGCGGACCGATGAACCACCAATTATTACACATAGGAATATAGTTCTGTTTAAACAATAAACAGAAATAAGAAAGAATGAGTGAAAAGTTACCTATAATTTTAATGATATTGTTTGAAATTCCTTTCAAAGACAATGTAATAGCTAACATTTACGAACACTGTAATATTTAATTTGTTCATAATACGTCACAAAACCTTCAGCACGCCAGTTTTATCAACGAAGAAAAATGTCAAGAATAGTTCACTCAATGTCTGTGTCGTCGTCGGTGTTGTTTTTTGTTTGTTTTTTCTTGTATTGATGTTCATGGAATTACTCGTTGCTGAAAAGTTTAAGTTTATATTAAATGTCTCTCCATAAATCATGAATAATCCGGTTGTCAGTTCGTCCAAGTTTTCTACGTGAGGAGGGCATTCCCGGTAACCATGTGTTATAAATAGTAGCATTGAATACGGCATAATTCCGGCAGTTGAGTTGAATACGGAAAAGTGTATTTCATTTTTGTATTCAGGACTGTATTTATATAGTAAGATTTAATGGGTATGCAATAACATGTGATCATTGTTGTGTTACGGTAGCCATATTCGATTCAATCAATACGGAAAAACAATTATCAGTATTAGAAAATGAATGCTAGAATTAAATTTCTTCCATCAAGAAAACCTGTATTTAAAGTAAAACGTATTTGAGGCGGGGGTGGTCACTTCTTTTTTTTATTGGCATTCATTTTCTCAGCGATCTTGGATTTAAACGATGATGCAATATCTCAGCTACAAAATCTTATTATTATTGACTTCCTTGACACATAAAACGTTATCACGAATGAATGAATGAATGTTTAACGACACCCCAGCACAAAATACACATCGGTTATTCGGTGTCCAGCTAATGTAAAATGCGATAAATTACAATGTCCTTGTTCTGGCTGATATTGTGTGTATAAATAATGTTTCAGTGCCATGATGAGCAGAGATTTGTTCAAAATCAGTTACATCGACAGTTTGTCGTAGGCGATAATATAACTGGTATATTGCCAGTTCTGTTTTGACAGCCATTTTGGATCTAGGACGCCATCTTGAATATTTAAAAATGTTCAAGGGTGCCAAGTTTGTATTCTCCAGATTCTCTCAGCACTTTTGGAAGATGTCAAACGACAAAAAAAAACAAAAACAAAAAACAACAACAACAAACAAACAAACAAACAAACAACAACAACAACAAGCAAAACAAAAACGATTGAGAAATTGGCAATCAAAGTACTAATTTAATTATTCGAAAGTTAGTGAGGGTTTTCCTGAATGTTTTAAATACCATTTCAGTTTGACGTTTGATCTTGACGTTTTAATGGGAGGAGGGGGGTCGCCTCTAAAACATTTTGTTTAGGGTACATATATGCCTAATTTAGTACTTTGAAACAACTTTTCTGAATATTGTCTAAATATGACATTTGACCTTAATCTGAGTTTGACCGTGACCTTTAAAATTCGGTAGGCCTCTCAAAAAACAATTGTACTACAACAGTGTCAAATGTGGTGCTTTGGTGCCAGCAAATCACGATCATTCCCCTAAGCCACCGCACTATTAAGGCAGAGATGAATGTTACTTGTAGAATGCAGGAAATTGGATTTCAGGACATCTAGTTTTCAATTTTTTACGGGGTAGCATATCCCCAAGCTCGCTAAAAACTTCGCTTTGCGCCCTCGATCTCAGTGACCCCCCACCCTCCCCCTACCCGTACATGTCAACTTGGTTGCGCAGTGCCTGTTTATTCTTAATTGCATTGGTCCTACTAAGCACAGGCTCAAATATACAACCAACTATATTACAGTTCATACAGTGAGTAAACCATTGGTCTAATTCTGTAGTTATACTTCCATGGACGACAAAATAATATCTTCGCCCCCAGCCCCCTCCCTCCCAACGTAAAGATTTCAGATTTGTTTTATTTTTTATTTTATTTTTTGTTTCACAGCTTTACGGTACGGTATGCTATGTGCGTCACCAACGGCTGTCTGCGTGTCCACAACGAAACAAGGACCCGCATGGAGATCAATCTAGATGAATGCAGTGAGTTTTTATTGTGCAGGGCCACGTTTTACGAAGCGATGTAAAGCCCCAGTCACACAGACAATGCGACCGCGATGCAACCTCTTGGAGACAAAAACATTCGAGGATCGCAAACAGGTTTCAGAGGTCTCCGAAAGGTTTCACTGAGGTCGCTACATGATTTCAGAGGTCTCTGAAAGGTTTCACTGAGGTCGCTACATGGTTTCAGAGGTCTCTGAAAGGTTTCACTGAGGTCGCTACAGGTCGCTACATGGTTTCAGAGGTCTCTGAAAGGTTTCACTGAGGTCGCTACAGGTCGCTACATGGTTTCAGAGCGGTCGCAAAACCCAGTCGGTCGTAGCCAGTCTTTTGAACATGCGACCGATTTGTTTGCTCTGAGGTCTCACTGCTCTCCTAGAGGTCTCCAAGCGGTCTTATTTTAATCGCAGATGGCCTCAGACCACAATTAATTTCGCTATATGTTTCTATATAGCCTTAGTGGCTATAACATTGTTATTAATATCAGAAGGCCCGTGAAGTTTTGTATGTACCTTTGCCTGCACGGGGGACACATACCCTGAAAAGGACAACCCCTGTTGTCTAGCTCTTTCTCCCAGCATATTGGTTTAAACAAACACACCCTCTAAACCAGGCCGGAGTACACCCATTTTACACAAAAAGCACTACTTTTGCATGGGCCGGAATTACCACAAACAAGTCTTCAATGTCAACAAGTTACACATGTTTACAAACTACATGCTATCCCCTGTCACTTCAGTCAAACAGTTGCCACTTCATAGCTGTCTGCCATGAAATAATCACAGTCAAACAGCAGACTACTTGCGCGGTCAAATTTCCACTGTGCGGCGATCGGTTTCGTCCAGACAAGGGTGTTGACTCTTTACACTATAGTGGCGACCTATCTGTGATTGATCAGCAATGAGGCGGCGACTGACCGGCACTTCATCGGTGACTTGTTGTAGATTGGTTGCAAACTGGTTTCAAAGCGTGCACTGACCATTCGCCCTCGGGTTTGCAACATATCACGATCTAAATAAAAAATATTTTTTATATGCATTATGTTTTGATCAGTGATCGATCGACAAATAGTCGCCGACCAGTTAATGTTCAGCTGCAATCAGTCACCGGAGATTCGCTGACTAGTCATAGATCGATTTTAACTAGATGCAATCTGCATATCGCCGTACCTGCGGTGAACAGTTACCGATAAGGTGCAGATCAATCACTGACAAGTTACAAAACTTATCGATGAATGATCGGCGATCTATCGCTGATGGATAGGCGATCATATCCTAATTCCAAATATGGGCAGATGTGGTCATTTCATTTTCATTTGAACTTATTTTCGTGCTTATATCCA
Organism: Gigantopelta aegis; assembly: GCF_016097555.1. NCBI lineage: Eukaryota > Metazoa > Mollusca > Gastropoda > Neomphalida > Peltospiridae > Gigantopelta > Gigantopelta aegis. The sequence goes on from NC_054703.1 coordinate 38,489,129, forward strand.
ATTAAGGTTCAAGCACGCTGTCCTGGGCACACACCTCAGCTATCTGGGCTGTCTGTCCAGAACAGTAGGTTAGTTGTTAGTTGGTTAGTGATTAGTGAGAGAGAAGAGGATGTAGTGCCCGTACACCTACCCATTGAGCCATTAAGAACTCGCTCTGGGTGGGAGCCGGTACCGGGCTGCGAACCCTGTACCTACCAGCCTGTAGTTCGATGGCTTAACCACTGCGCCACCGAGGCCGGTGCAGATGTGCTCGCACCGGTCTGAAACGATCGCCATTGAAATCGTCAAGAGGTTGCATCGCGTTCGCATTGTCTGTGTGACTGAGGCTTTAGCTCTAAAATCGTCTTAAGTGCCCAAGGTAGCGAATCGCCGTAACTTTTTCCTACAATCGACAGACCGTTTTACTAAACGACCTTAGCTTACAAACACCTTAAAGGTAGAGTCAACTCAAACAAGAGCCTTATGTGTTGGAAAGATGCATACCCGGACCACCAACACATACTGACACTTTAGCAAATGAAAAACACGTAATTTTAGAGTTAATAAAAAACCATGATTATTCTTGCTAACTGGGGGCAGCCATTTTGTTTCGTGTTTGTGACGTCCGGTGGTATAGCTTGGGGTGAAGTGACGTCAGCTCCTGACCATCTCCTGTATGTACAGTGTAAACAAAAGCAGTAATTTTGGACAAGGCGCTTCTCTTTGATCAACCTGTCTTGTAAAACAGCATAAATGACGTAATAATATAATAAACTATTTAACTAAATATATTTCAAGTTGCATTAACGGAACAAAATGGGGTTATAGTATTTTTCTCTGTTAAATAATCCAACGGAAAAATGTACACTATTAGGCCTATTGATATGCTACGTTGGTGCAAAAACGACAACCCACGATATCCAAGTGATACTTTTCTTTTCTTTGGGACTACGTAATTGGTCAGTTCTGTGGTTTTAGATGGAAAAGTCTGCTTAATCAATAGCTTTACAGAACTATTTACAGTAATAAGCCATGTCCATTACCATTTTAGGGGCGATAGGTAATATTCCACAATACTGGTATGTATTTTTGTGTCTAGACAGCGTCAATTAATTGGCTCGTCTGGTTACCAATCAAATACACACCTGCCAATCAGGAATCACAGGTAGAAGCAACTACCAGCATAGACCAAGAAAACAGTCCGTGTATCATTCCAGTACGTAGGTTAATGCATGGACAAAACATTGCTAATTATTTCGACTTGTTGTGTAGCCACTTTGACAATGGTATTTTATTTTGTATTGAAAAATAATATATATAGTGCAGGATATACTTATTGCTGGCTTACTGGGATGTGTATTATTACAGAACATTGCAATGTATGATTATTTATCATCCCGCAAAAACCAGGTAGATTGTGTTTCTCTAGTTCTAAGGCTCATTTCTGACGTTACGCGTTAAGTATTACGTAACCACCAGCTCGCCAAAGGGCGTACTCACTGAGATGGTACAACATGGCTGCGCCCGTTATATATAATAGTCGTCACATTTAACCGTTTTATTAATTAACTATACGATTATACTTGTTGATAGTAAGCAATACTGTGCATTATATATCGTTGAATATGAACACCAGGACAATGTAATGAGGCGGAATGCCAAAAAAACTGCAGGGGGGTCGTAAAAAATTAAACTTAATATATAATAAAATTATAACTGTCGCAAATTTTAGATGGGCGCCGGACTCCTGTCTGTCTGTCTGGACAAAATGTCGGTAAAATCTAATGGAAAATAAAGGTAGGAGAGCAATTGGTCGTAGTTGTTAACAATTTGGTTAAAATCACGATTGTAGTGAGTTTGTGTTTACAATCACACTAAGGTTGCTTCGTCGAACGGTTGTACATTTTCAGGTCGGTAGCGTAAAATCGAGTAGCGAAGATCGCTTCAAAGCAATCTTAGCCAATAGTCGGGCACAATAAGAGTTATACCTTGAACTAGGAGGTCGGTAGCGTAAAATCGAGTAGCTAAGATCACTCCAAAGTATGTGACATAATTAATATGAAATCAATGTACTCTGCTCCAGTGGTGGGTTTTTTTGTGTGTTTTAAAATAATAATAATAATAATAATAATAATAAAAATAAAATTAAAATAATATGACGTCATCACATTTGCTTTTATATCAAAATACGTTATGACGTTGTTACATTAAGTCATATCCTTACACCCCTCTTGGAGAGTATGAAAAACCCCCAAAAAACAAACAAACCGGGAGCTGGCACAAAATTACATGCTTTCTGCCCTATGTGATCTCATCGAAGTCGATATAGGTGATATAGTTATCATCTAGTTCGTGGGATCTGTGTTATTGTAATGGTTTTCAAGATTTCTGTCTGGACAAAATGTCGGTGAAAAATAAAGGTAGGAGAGTAATTGGTCGTAGTTGTTAACAATTTGGTTAAAACTTTAGTTAAAATCACGATTGTAGTGAGTTTGTGTTTACAATCACACTAAGGTTGCTTCGTCGAACGGTTGTACATTTTCAGGTCAGGTACTGTGTGCTGATCGGAATATTTCCAAAAATATCTATTTTTATTATTTAAGTATTAAAATTGTGTTACTGTCACACACAATTCTTTATAAAAACTGTAAGTGTGTTTCTATGTGTAAATGAAGTTATGCTAATTAATGTGAGGCGAGATGGCAACTAAAGAAGAAAAAAAAAGCCATGCAAGAAGCAACCAAACTAATTTAATTGTGGATGACAGCTCGCTAGCCATAATGTATTAGGGTTAGAGTCACCTCCGAAATTTGACACATGGTCTGTTATAAGAAAACGCAATTTTAGCAACTTAATATTTTTTTTTTTTTTTAAATGAAACACATGTAATATAGGCAGTGCCATCTTGCAGTATTTTAAAATGGCTGCCGCCAGACTGCTGAGACACCTCAGTTAGGACGCCTTGCGCTCAAATGTGCTAAAGACTTGAAATGTCAAAGAAAACATTTGTCATAACCTGAATATGTATCTGTGTATGAAATATATTCAAAATCCAGTTTGTTTACAAGCTACAACAATCACATTTCGTTATCAGTGACAAAATACCTGAAGCGTCAAAACACTTCCAAAGATTTGGTCAGACGCCGCGTTAAGAAAATGTGACCTATCAGCTGTAAAAATGGCCGTCACGTCATACTTTTTACACGAATTAACAGAGCTCTCTTGAAAATCGTGTAGTTTTAACCGAATTACAAATGAAATAATTATATCTGTTGGAAAGACGAAAACGCTGTGGCGTACGACTAATTAGTACTGTGATTTGTGTTAGAAGTGAGTTTTATAGGTGGCAGATATGCAGCGCAAAGTGATGTCAACTTTGTCTACTCGTGTATGCGTTTTGTTTACAAGCCAACAAATATACCTGAGCGTAAATTTTCAAAGATTTGGTTTCGGTCAATCTAGTGCTAATCGGCCATATTATGGCGTTTGATCTAGAAGACAGGATAAAAAGACTTCGCTACCGTGTTTTTTTTAATATATAAAATATCAACTTCGGCTAGTTAATCGGTATTTGTCTCGACAGAGCCTCGACAAATACTGATTAACACAGACTCAGTTGATATTTTCCATATTAATAAATACTCGTGACGAATCATATATGTATGTATGTGTGTGTGTGTGTGTGTGTGTGTGTGTGTGTGTATAATTCCAATCTCTAAAAATGCCTTTGTTATAAACCCTTGGATTGGTCAAATTCGTATTACGTGATGATAAAAACTGACACTCATAGCACCATGAATCTCAGTTTAGCACTATATTTGGCTTATAGCCGGAACTACTTTATGAATTATGTCAACAAAGGAATTCCCGAGGAATTTCCTTGAGATTCAATTTTTTAGACATCAAACAGTAATCGTCTGCTGTCAAACTTCCAAGTGTCAGCGTTAGACATCGTAACATGTCAGATGTTCCTATACAATTTTTTGGAGATTTTAATTTAAACACGTCTTTTTCAGAGAATGTTCCACTTTCCAAAAACGAAACATGAGCATGGCACTGTCAAATCTAACGAATACTTGTGTCGCACCACTTGAAGTCACTCATACGCCAAAACCATCCTGTGTTGTCGCCACTTCCACAATTACAAGGCCAGTAAACACAGGAACTCGCGACACACCTGTTTCATCCATTTCCGGAAACATTGAAACCACCTTTTCCATGTCAAATCTATCAATACATGGACTTTTCACGCACTCAAAATTTGATAACTGTAATTTCAACGTCGTAATTGGTAAACCTGGACAGTAATAAAACAATGGCGCCCATACTACGCCATTCATACAGTGTGCAAAGCGGTTTTGCGTTTCATACTAGCATGAAACTCACACATTTTCACGTTCAATTCTTATATATAATTATATATATATATATATATATATATATATATATATATATATATATAAACAAGTGTACAGTATATATGTATTTAAAAAAAAAAAACAATTTAAAGAAATAACTATCCTTTTACATGTTTCAATCTTATCTTCAGAAAGGAACTGCTAAATAACTGCTAAATATGACGTCATACATATTATGATGTTACTGCAATAGAAGGGGATTGATTTAATTACGTCAATGTTGCTTTTATCTAACGAAGAGCATTAAGAAGTGGACAAAACATTCGAATAAAATACATTTCCTTTGTCTTTCTTTTCATTTCATCAATGGTATCTATGTGATAAAATGGGAAAATGGTGAATTTAATATCTTTTTGCGCCGCACATGTATTTAAATGTTAACTCAAGTGTATGCATCTTGTTTCAGGTTGTTTTATTTGCTGTTTGTGTACGCGTACACTGGCTCTCAGCTGAGTGGTATGATCAATGTATTGTTCTTTGTAACCTTGGCATGTAATTATATAAATAACATTGTTAACCGAACAATCCATATCCCTGTGTACCCAAAATAAACCTTTGTGGTTGAATTCTATATGTGTGCCTTCTAAAATATGTTGGCATGTGCCACAGTTACTTCGGTTACACCTTTTGACACTGCATTTATGTTCTACTGTTGTAGATTCATATCGTGCTTTTGTCAGTATCTGTTTCAAGTTTTTGCTTTGTCTCTTACTATTTATAATTAAAATAGAGTCTAGTATGGATGACATTTTTTTCATTTTGTTTTAAAATGTGCCATTCTGACAAGATTGTTTTATATATACTGGTGTTCTGCGGGTTATGGGTGAATACAAATGCGAGCGGCCTTTTCGCTGAAACGATTTGTTTTAGTTTTAAAATATATTTTCTATCAAATACTACTGCCTTTTTGATACTATCTGATATTAGCTGTTTTGGATATCCTCGCGTTTTAAGATACATGTTGAGTTCCCGGAGACGTCGATCACGTGTTTGTATATTTGACACAATCATACAGATATAATTTGTTTGGGTTTTTGTTTGTTTTTTGTTTTTAAGTTAAGCTGGATGAAAGTCATTTCTGCTCTGAGGGTAACTGGTGTTCGGCGCCCGCTTCCGAGATAGTTGTCACACTAAATGGACAGAAATATAACTCGTTTCGAATGCTACAAGAGTTAGGATTGTGCAAGTAATTATATTTATTTATTCATTCATGCATTTATTCATTCGTTCATCCATTCATTTCATTTCATTTATTATTTATTTATTTTTTTTTTTTATTTTTTTATTCATTTATTTACTTGTTGTTATTATCACCACCATCATTCCCATTGCACAGTCATGTATGAATGAATGAATGAAAGAATGAATGAATGAATGAACAAATTAATGAATGAGTTAATGATTTTATGTTTAACGACACCCCAGCACAAACATCTACATCGGCTATTGGGTGTCAGAAAAGTAAGTATTTGGAAATACCATTTACATCAAGAATAAAATGTATATAATTGTGCAAAACCAGTGTAAAGAGATGTGGGGAAAAGTATAATACAATACAAATATAAAGGTGAGTATATATATTTTTAAAATTTATATAGAAATCATTGTGTTTTAAAAACTAAAATACATTCTGGGTGGAATTTAAAAGATTCCAAAACATTTCTGTTGACACTATAAATATAACTTTTGGATATGAAGTAGCTTTGTTCCAGGGCCATATGCTCCCCACGGAAAATCTGAAATCTAAGAAAGACGTTTTCTTGGCATCTGGAACTTAAACGTTTATATTTTAAAACAACGATTTTCCATTATTTTGTAGATTGTATTTTTGTTATTAAGTTTGTGCGGGGTTTTGTTGGGGTTTTTTTTCTCAAGATAATGAAATTCTAGCACACAACAGGAGTTAAAGGTATTGACCCGAAGTAATTGTTTATAATAACATTAGTAACAGAAAATGTACGTGTACCTCAGAACTATGATCAGCTCCTTTAATAATGAACATATTTATGAAAAACGAATCACATTACGTTCATTAAAAATTGTATCATCGTCAATCACCGCCAACACATGCAGCCCCAGTTAAGAGTACAGGTGTAGTCCTCAAAAGTTTTCAGCAAAAGTCATTACATAAGATATAGCATCCCACTTCATTTTTGTCACTGAAATGCGCCATATCATCAAAATGGCATCTACACGTTGCCTATACAACAGCTTGAAGTACTTAGAAATTACCTTCAAGAAAGTACGCAACATTTTCTAATTGGCCTTAATTCTACGGAACATTTTCAAATCCAAGAGCATCAAAACCAACCCTCTCTCCCACCCACCCCAAACCTTTTCCTGTCCTGGACAGAGGGGCCAACACCTGGACCCATGACGTGTGTGCTACAACAGCGTGTTCTGAATGTGCACTTTAAAACCTATGACCTGACCTGACTTAATAGGATTACTTTCTGTTATTAACCTTTATTTCTAACTTTGGTTGATAAATCAATGGAAGGTCAACTGCTGTTATTGGCATGTAATTAAAACCGAATGCTACGAAGTCATACAATGTAGCAGAATGTACAATTAGACATTTTTGCTACATATGCATTCATTTAAAACAAAAACAAATGCATAGGTGATAGGGAAAGAAGAAAAGTGTTTGGTTTTACAAAATGTCGGGTTTTTTTGTACAATGTTGACGACTGACCATGTTTGTTTATGTTCCTGGAATGTGACAGCATGCCCAAATGCACCCTAAAACAAATTTAATGCACGTTGTGCGACAACCGGCAGAAGTGAACTTGTGTTCGTACAAGGCAACCTGACAGCTGCACGCTACCGGAATGAAATTCTTCTCACGGATGACCCCGGATAGTGGTCTATCCACGGTCCCCTACGGATGAACTACGGTTTTCGAAGGATAAACTAAGGATTATTAAGGATAGGGGTTAGTTGACTAAGGGGAGCGCTACGGGTCGCTACGGATCGCTAAGGATCGGTAAAGTTTAGTACGGACCACAACGGATTGTCACGAATGATGCCGGATCGTATCCGTGGCTAACCCGGCGTCCTAATCCTTGACAGTGTGACCGGGGCTGGAGGCCGGGGATTACTACGATTAAGTACGGTTTAAGTACGGTTTATTACGTTCTTCTATTGATCATTAAGGATGTATTACGGTTGTTCGATCCGTGATGAATTTTTGGACATGTTCAAAATGTTCACGGACATACAAGTACTACTACGATTGATCAGGGATTTAATACGGACCACAACGGATTGTCACGAATGATGCCGGATTGTATACGTGGCTAATTCGGCATCCTGGTCCTTGACAGTGTGGCCGTGGTTTTATTACTCTTCACTTCAGATTTTAGTAATTCCGTGACTGAGGTGATTGCAACAAATTGTAGGATGTTTTACAGTCGAGATAGTTTCGGCGTGAAACAAGTCATAAAAAATGTGTTTTTGTTTAGGGTTGAATGAACGCCAATTGTTCTTGAGCACATTCCATTCAGAACATGTTACTGCCATGGTTTTCAACTTTCACTTTCAGCTGAAGGCCTGGAAATAATTGTTTGGCGGTGCTTGACGAAATGACCTGTTATAAATGAAAATGTACCTGTCACCAAATGTTAAAATAATGTTACTGCTGTCCTTTATTATTCATGTACTGTTACATATACTAGTAGGCCCTACGTACAAGTTTACATGATGCAGTGCATCTCTTCTAAACAGTAGCCTAAACCCATGTGCCAAATTGAATCCACGTAAGTTTGATGGGTATCCAGTTTACAGGGGGATTGACGTAAAAGTCTTTGTTCTATTATGTTTACTATTAAAAATGAAAAAAAGTAATAAAACTGTCAAATAAAAACTACAATCAAATGTATAAGCACTTAGCTGGGGAGGTGGGGGTGCGTTTTCATCATCAAACAAGTTAAAAATGAAATATAGTCGACATCGTTCCACAAATCCAAGCCAAAGAAGTTACTTTGTTAAAGACATGTTAAAAATTTGACAACTAAAACATAAAATTCATGATTGTCCGGTGACTGAGGAAAGGCCTACACGATATAAACAAATTTCAATCACGTTCGTAACTCTATAATAACAAAGCTAGTGATAAATATAATTAATAAGGTGCACTTTACTTACTTTAAAATAAAAGTTTCCTTTTAACTTTGGTTGCTTAATTGATATTTGCCAAACACGCAACACAAGCTGAAATGAAGGTACGTTGGTGGAAACTATTGAACTAACCCGGAGACTCGTCCAAGGTAATATTATGCCATACATGAGGACTGCTACCTGCGGAACCATGTTGTTTTGAGACGTCCAATTTACATTAAACAAACACAGTACAACTAGATGATTCGTCTACTGTTCAGTTTAGAAAGATGGACCAAATCATTCATTTAAAGGATGCGGTGGTCGTCGAGCCATTCACAACACATAGGGCTTCCTCGGATCTATTAATAGACATGGTAAACTTTTTTCTATGGAAAACGCGAAGGCGTTCTAGTAAAAGTTCAAGTATAAGCACATGCATGATATCGTAAAGATACAACCCAAAAAACCTTTAAATAATGTATATGCATTTTAAAACGTACTACATCGCACTCCTTCAACACAGAAATACTTTTAATATTAATTAAGTTTTTGTTTATCAAAGCTTGGCATACGACACATTTGTACCGGGCAACGTCCATGACTAGACACTTATTTAGGCCCATAGGAACGATATCGGGAGTGAGAGATGGTAATAACCTCAATGGTGGGAAGACAAGCCGCATTTTAACTTGTATTTATATAGAAAGGGTCTGTTATTTCCAGGCTTGTTTTGATAACAAATCAGCAAGGCGTATCCCACCTTTTCACGGGTTTGTTGATCGATCGATTTAACTTATGCCTAAATAATAAAATGATAAATGTTAACTATAATGTTCTTAACCGTCTAACAGGTTTTCGTTTTATCACATTACCGATGATGTAATCAGTAATTCACATAACTCAAACTGACTTGTAATTGGACAACTACCTTGTTTTAAACTTAAACAACAAAACAACTAAAAAATAATGTTTTTAAATACGAATTGTATCTAATATAAAATCTTTATCAAATACATTATTTATGTCAACCGAGACGTTTCGAGTTGGCATTTCGGAACTCAGTCGCAAATCCAAGAATATACACGAGCTAAGACTGTTGTGTTATCAAGACCATGTTAATTTAACTCAAACCACAATATTTGTATAAAAAATTTTTGATGAGACACCCATGGCTAAATATTATGATACTGTTTTATAAAAATAAATTTTTACTTCTCCGCCGGAGAAACACTAAGGTAATTTATGCGTGTCCGAGTAAATGTTCACTTCTTGGGACAAACGGACACACACACACACACACACACACACACACACATACACACATACATACATACGAACCTGCGCTGTACTTTTTTGTGGTGACGTAGAGAAAAGTGTGTGCCCACGTGACACGTTGGTACTGGTTAAGAACATGAATGAATGAATGAATGTTTAACTGTTTAACTCCAGCACGAAAATACATCGGTTACTGGGTGTTAAACTATGGTAAATGTAAACAAATAAAGTGATGATCAACATCAATACAAAAATACAACAGTTAAATTAAAACACAGTGTAAAGAACTGTGAAAAAATACAAATATCACAGATTTATCAAATTAAAATTTAGAGTACAAGTCAGTATCACGTACAAATTGTAAAACAAATTCTGGATGGAATCAAAATGATTCCATCACATTACGTTGGCCAAATATATCTTTTCGAGTTTCTGTAAGATGCTTACAGTCCACCAAAATGTGGCACACCGTCAGAGTACACAGACAGTGCTCACATTGAGGTGGAGGATCTTTCTTTCAGATAAATGAATGGGTCAAATATGTATGACCGATGCGAGCTCGACACAATACTATTTCATCCATCCTGCAGTGTCTATAGGAGGACTGCCACTCTCCGAAACTGGCTTGATAGAATGAAGCCTGTTCGCAATTGCACCATCCCAATCATGTTGCCAAGTCGAAAAGATAAATTTGTAGATATTATGTTTAAAATCAGTAAAAGGCACACCAACCCTGGTATGAGGGAAATCAAAAGCAGATTACCCCCGATGCCTCTTCATTATGGGCGAAATATTATAGTTTACCATTTTGCTCTTTAAAAGACCCAACGCTGTTGTGGTTTCAATACCAGATTTTACATAGAATTATACCAACAAATACCTTTTTACATAAAATAGAACTGATTGATTCTAGTATATGTAACTTGTGTTCACATGAACCAGAAACACTGCAGCATCTATTTTATGACTGTCCTAAAGTCGTTGAACTCTGGAGTATTATAGAAAAATGGTTATTACAAAAAGGTGATTATACCCAGTTGAATAGGAACACAGTTTTATTTGGAATTATAAATAGTAAACATACATTTGTAAACTGGTTAATTGTTAACGTAAAATATTACATATACAAATCAAAATTACAAAAGAGTACACTGAATGAAACTGGTATCAACAATTTTATTAAAGATAAGTTACAAATAGAAAAATACATATATTATAAAAACGTTTTACATACAGAATTCGACGACAATTGGGGACCATGGTTAAAAGTTTTAGAAGGCCACAACTGAGACACTTAATACTTTTGTTATGTGTATAATTTTAAGTATGACGCCAGTTTGGAACTTCATTTTAAGTTTTCTCTTTTCAATCTTCTTTTTATTTCCACTTTTGTTACTCTCCTTTCTTATATGTTAGTATATTGTTTGCTATGTACTTTGTAAGATAGTGAAATCAGGGCCCCAACCGTGACACTATCATAACATATTTCTGAGGCAATGAACTATTTAAAAAAAAAAAAGAGCTTTGAAGCCCTTCTTTTTAACATATTTAAGATGGGGCACAAAAGATAGCTTCCTGTCAAACATAACCCCCAGAAATTTAGTCTCCTCCACAACTGCCCCCCCCCCCCCCCCCCCAAATTCGGGCAAAACAGTGGGAAAAATTAGGGAAGTTTTTATCTGGGTAAAATTTCTGGCAAATCAACCCCTCCAGCCCCCCTAAATCAAAGAGTCCCCATACGCCCATGTAAGAACATGTACGTTTCATGTCATGACAGGGCTCGAGAATAATGAAACTAAAGCTCTGTGGCATCAGTTTTTGGAAACTAAATGTGCATTTTAGACACAGTAGCTAGCTACCATTTGGTCGTCGCTGTTCGCCGAAATATTGCAGATAGCCCCCTCTAGCCCTCCACTACAATATATCAATAAGGGGAAGGCTAGCGTTGACTAGAGCTACCCCTAGCCAGCCAACCCACCCTTATTGCCGTATCCTTCACGTGCATATCTTATGAAAACCATATAATTTCGCGATAAAGATATACTCATTCTTTAATGGAAATTTCTGCTTTATTTTCAACAGTGCTATTAAAAAACTTTATCGGTGTGTCCATGGCGGCTGTTTCATCTATATGGAGCTGAAAGAAACTGAATATTTTAACAGGGCAATGGAAGTCTGCGGTGAGTACCTTTAGTGAAAATGTCATTATTCCATGTTAACACATCAGCACATTTGGTAGTAATTACACCAATGTGACATTACATTGCTTTATTCCATTTGTATTATATTATTGTCTTTCATATTTTATTGCATTTGTATTATACTATTGTCCCTATTGTTTTATTGAATTTGAATTAATCCTGTTGTACTATTGTCCCTGTTGTTTTATTGAATTTATATTAATCCTGTTGTACTATTGTCTCTATTATTTTATTGAATTTGCATTAATCCTGTTGTACTATTGTCTGTATTGTTTTCTTGAATTTGCATCAATCCTGTTGTACTATTGTCTCTATTGTTTTCTTGAATTTGTATTAATCCTATTGTACTATTGTCTCCTGTACACCCTGTCTTCACTTCAGTTTAATAAACTTTATAAATAAATTTTATGTTTCATGTTCCACATATACCCTTATGTAACGGCCTGAGCGTAATAAAGTTATGTTCTGTCCAGCCATGCTAAACTGACGATTAACTAAATCATAGAGACGCTGAAGTGAGATGATTTAGTGAAACATATATCTGGGTCATGTTGACGTATTAAACACCATTATCTAGATCATAGACACGCTGAAGTGAGATGATTTAGTGAAACATATACCTGGGTCGTGTTGACGTATTAAACACCATTATCTAGATCGTAGAGACACTGAAGTGAGATGATTTAGTGAAACATATATCTGGGTCGTGTTGACGTATTATCTAGATCATAGAGACACTGAAGTGAGTTGATTTAGTGAAACATATATCTGGGTCGTGTTGACGTATTAAACACCATTACCTAGATCATAGAGACACTGAAGTGAGTTGATTTAGTGAAACATATATCTGGGTCGTGTTGATGTATTAAACACCACTATCTAGATCATAGAGACACTGAAGTGAGTTGATTTAGTGAAACATATATCTGGGTCGTGTTGATGTATTAAACACCACTATCTAGATCATAGAGACACTGAAGTGAGTTGATTTAGTGAAACATATATCTGGGTCGTGTTGACGTATTAAACACCATTATCTAGATCATAGAGACACTGAAGTGAGATGATTTAGTGAAACATATATCTGGGTCGTGTTGACGTATCAAACACCATTAACTAGATCATAGAGACACTGAAGTGAGATGATTTAGTAAAACATATATATGGGCCGTGTTGACGTATCAAACACCATTGGCCAGGGCATGGACACACTGCAGTGAGTATAAGTTAGACAAATGTCATTAGGTCAGGTTGACATTTTAACTGTCCATTATCCAGGGCATGGGAACATCGCAGGTAATACATTTAGTGGCAATGTCATTAGGTCAGGTTGACATCTTAACTGTCCATTATCTAGGGCATGGAAACATCGTAGGTAATACATTTAGCACCACCCCCGAAAAATATTAAACCAGGATTTTTACTTTGTTCAAGATTTTTACCAGGGGGTACGGAGGGTAAAATTGCATAACCTAAAATCTGAGAAATTAATGGAGATATTTTGTGTTTTTGGGGGGTAATTTGTAGATATATTATAGTAAGAAAATTATTTGTTAAAACTTACCAGAGCACATAAAATGCAGTGTCATTCAGAACATCCAAACCTATAACCAACAATAGTCATCTCACAGGGAACGGGTTTAATGTACACAGTGCGACCTCCTCCGTCTTCCTGTGACTCGTTATATTAAATATACATTTTTTGTGTTCATGTTTTTCAAGATGGTTCTGAAAACAAAAAACATCAAGTGAAATAATTTACAAAAAAACCTCAAACATTTTATAGAATGTTGGGACGGGCTGTAGTGGGGACACTTATTGCCTGTTTTGGTTTTGTAGAATGATGGGACGGACTGTAGTGGGGACACTTATTGTCTGTTTTGGTTTTGTAGAATGATGGGACGGGCTGTAGTGGGGACACTTATTGCCTGTTTTGGTTTTGTAGAATGTTGGGACGGACTGTAGTGGGGACACTTATTGTCTGTTTTGGTTTTGTAGAATGATGGAACGGACTGTAGTGGGGACACTTATTGCCTGTTTTGGTTTTGTAGAATGATGGGACGGACTGTAGTGGGGACACTTATTGCCTGTTTTGGTTTTGTAGAATGATGGGACGGGCTGTAGTGGGGACACTTATTGTCTGTTTTGGTTTTGTAGAATGATGGGACGGACTGTAGTGGGGACACCTTATTGTCTGTTTTGGTTTTGTAGAATGATGGGACGGACTGTAGTGGGGACACATATTGCCTGTTTTGGTTTTGTAGAATGATGGGACGGGCTGTAGTGGGGACACTTATTGTCTGTTTTGGTTTTGTAGAATGATGGGACGGGCTGTAGTGGGGACACTTATTGTCTGTTTTGGTTTTGTAGAATGATGGGACGGGCTGTAGTGGGGACACTTATTGTCTGTTTTGGTTTTGTAGAATGATGGGACGGGCTGTAGTGGGGACACTTATTGTCTGTTTTGGTTTTGTAGAATGATGGGACGGACTGTAGTGGGGACACTTATTGCCTGTTTTGGTTTTGTAGAATGATGGGACGGGCTGTAGTGGGGACACTTATTGTCTGTTTTGGTTTTGTTACGAACCCTCAAATTATCTCCAGGCAGAAATCCTGAATACTGTATGCCAGCCAGATATTTACCTGCCATACATTCCCGATCACGTGCTTTGGGTAATGGACACAAGACGACCTCCTCCTTCTTCCTGTGACTCATCAAAAGTTATATTAAATATGCATTTTATGTTTTCATGTTATTCAAGACAAAAGACATGACCCGAAAGTTCTGCCTGCCTCAGATGCCACAAGTATCTCCGCGTCCGTCATTTTGGTGCTCCTTGGGGCCATGGCGTTCCTCTTCCAGTAGATATACTGGACAGTATGGTAAGTACTGGCAAATCACAGGCACTTGACGTTATAGCCAATGATTCATAATAGCCTATAAAATACAGCCAAATTCTGATTAGTCAGAACGACATTGTTAACAATTACGATCAATTGCTCTATTACATTTAATTACAGTTAGACAGAAATTGTCAAAAAAACAAAACAAACAACAACAACATAAAAAAACAACAAAAAAACAACAACCAACAACTATATTACAATGACATATATTCCACATTCTAGAATGTAACCATGCCACCTATATCGACTTTGCTAAGATATCCTAGCCGTCTGCCATTTTGCTTCTTTTTTTATGGAATCCTCTTGAAATGGGGTGGGCGATTCCGAAGTATGTGATGCAATTAGTTTGACCTCTTGATGATTGCCTATACCATAGCACGTCCTGGAAAATATTCCATTAAAAAGGCAAAATAGCATCCTGCATGTTTTTTTTTTGTCCTAGGTGATTTCGGCAAAGTCTGTATAGGTGACATGGTTACCATCTAGCATGTGGAATCTGTGTCATTGCAATGATTCTTTCATGTGTTTTGCCTTAACAAAGTGTTAGAGAAATCTTAAGGCAATTAATGTTGTTGTTTTGTTTAACAACTTCACTAGAGAACAGTGATTAATCAATCATCGGCTTTGGATGTCAATCATTTTATTTGGTAATTCTGACTCGTAGTCATCAGGGAAAACCCGCTGCATCTTTCCTAATGCAGCAAGGGATCGTTTATATGCACTTTCCAACAGCCACGATAGCACAAACCACGGCTTTTGATATACCAGTCATGGCGCACTGGCTGGAACGAGAAAAAGCCAAATGGGCCAAGTGACGGCGATCGATCCCACACCGACCGCGCATCAACTGAGCGCTTTATTACTGGACTACGTCCCGCCCCTTTAGGCAATTAAAGGTAGGAGAGTAATTTATCGTAGTTGTTAACAACGTGGTTCGGACTATATTGATCCATGGTATGTAACGAATGTGTACCAAAGAGAACGTGCATACTGTGAAACTGGCCCCCGTTTTACGAAACGATCTTTGCACTAAACATTAGCCTTAAGTCAACAAGATATTTAGGCACTTAAGGCGATTTTAGCGCAAAGATAATTTCGTGCAACGGGGGCCGAGTAGAGACTCGAACCTTCTAACAGACTGCTGGAAACTCAGAGCTTATCAGTTGCACATACAGCTACAGGACGTAGCCCAGTGGTAAAGCGTCCGCCTTATGCGCGGTCGGTCTAGGATCGATCCATTGAGCTACTTCTCGTACCAGCCAGTGCACCACGACTGGTATATCAAAGGTCGTGCTATGTGCTATCCTGTCAGTGGGATGGTGCATATAAAAGATCAGTTGCTACTAATGGAAAAGTATATCAGGTTTTCTCTCTAAGACTATATGTCAAAATTACCAAATATTTGACATCCAGTAGCCGATGATTCATAAATCAATGTGCTCTAGTGGTGTCGTTAAACGAAAACTACCCCCTTCCCCCCCCCCCCCCCCCCCTTAAATAATGCTCAAAGCAACAGATGGCACAATGGGCAATTCAGATATTACTTAGTGTTCACTGTGGTGCGTGGGTGTAAGTTCAAATGTTATGTCGCGTTACAGGGGGAGAGTGCGTGTATTTAACAACGTTACGTAAGACACTTCTTATCCGCCCATCTAAGATGGGTCGTATTATGGTATGGCTTTGTCAGTCCGTCCGTCCGTACGTACGTTCGATCCACTTTTCACGGTCTACTGCATAACAGTTAATCCATGTCCGGACCATATCTTGCATACAGATGCACACAGGACCATCAAGCATCACATGTAATAACAACTTGGAATGGCGGTGTGTCGCATACTATTACTAGGTCACTGTGCCCTACCTTTCACGGTCTACTGCACATAACGGTAAATCCTTGTCCAGATTATGTCTTGCATACAGATGCATACAGGACCATCGAAACACATGTAGGAACAACATGGAATGGTGGTTGGTCCAAAACAAACAGTTCATAAATCCCATTGCAGAACCGATAGTCTAGCCATGACACCACCGATGCCGGCGACAATGCTTAACGTAGATATGTATAGCTAGATGTATGCACACAAAAAGTATTAGAAATCGAGTTGAAATGCGTACATGCGCTTTCCCAAATCACAAAACAGCACGTAAAAATTGTATTACGCCCATCGCATAACTTGTTTTGCATATTACGTAATATCTGAACGGCCCCCAAAATGCTTCCGTAATGCGAAAAAAAGATACTATTGACACAATCCGTTGGGGGGGGGGGGGGGGGACTGATATCAAAGGCCGTGGTATGTACTACCCTGTCTGTTGGATGGTGCATATAAAATATCCCTTCTAATCGTAAAGAGTAGCCCATGAAGTGGCGACAGCGGGTTTCCTCTCTATATCTGTGTGGACCTTAACCATATGTCTGACACCATATAACTGTAAATAAAATGTGTTGACTGCGTCGTTAAATAAAACATTTATTTCTTTCTTTCAATCTGTTAGACCGACTGTAGACCCACTGGCTACTTTACATGTCCCTAAAATAATGAACATTCATATATCAAAATAAAGAAATGTGAATGCATGCATGATGTGATACGTAAGTGTTGAAATGTTCATTTGACGTATATCATTGTTTTTTAATATTTCATGGGTTTTTTATATATATTTTTTAATGTTATGGATATTTACGTCACTTTGCTAATGATGTCATTTTGCTACTGACAAGTAAAATTACATCATCAGCAGACTGAATCGATGTGTTTTGGTTTTGCGTAAATATTTTTTGCGGGGGTGGGGGTGGGGGGGGGTGGGAATGCGGTTGGGGCTTTTTGTGGGTTTTTGTTTTTGGTGGGAGTTTTTTGCACACTGTTATGAATGCACTAATGCGAACAAATAATATCTCTGGAATAAATTCTAGTTTCTCAGGACAGCGTGCTTGGACCTTAATGAGATATAGGCACGTCAAATACTTATACGTATAGTATAGTATAATACAATATAATATAGTTTATTTGCTTTAAACCTTGCTGCTCATAGGCATAAAATATACAAATATTATATAATAAAACGCGATAAACGCCACTATACACTCAATCCTAAAAAAAAACCGTTTTATTCCCAACCACCATGATAAACGCCACTATACACATCCAATCCTAAAAACGTTTTATTCAAAACAACCATAAACACTACGCCAGTTTCTCTGCAATCTGTCATATATCCTCAGACAGTGGTATCGCGTTTTGCTGAAAACTGAATTTGAACTTGTGTCTGTCTATGTGTGAACAGTGTCTGAGTGGTGTTCGCACAATGTTTTTTAACATGGGCGTTTATCGCGTTTTGCGATGGAACTCTTAGTATAATACATAAACAGAACTATGTACATGAGAGATTGTGTATTTGAAGGATGGACATTCGAATTCTGGCAATCATTTTACAATAACTAATCGGCCAATCAATTATTGTTGTAAATAAGCAGGACAAACCTAAACCAGGACATACTTATTTTCGAGAAGACCCTTTACCCTTGCGACTTAGATGCAATCTAAAGCCATGGAGCAACATAAAGTGTGTTTTGTTTAACGACACCACTAGATCATATTGATTAATTTTTATACATTAGCACTGACATTTGCTTCTAATATTATATCTTTCAGACGTTTGCTGCGCGCGTTTCCCAAGGGATGTGACAAACCGATTATTTAACTGGTACGACGTGGAACATGACGAGGTCAATCTCAAACTTGCAGCAAACGTTTAATTAACTGGTTCGACGTGGAACATGACGAGGTCAATCTCAACCTTGCAGCAAACGTTTAATTAACTGGTACGACGTGGAACATGACGAGGTCAATCTCAACCTTGCAGCAAACGTTTAATTAACTGGTACGACGTGGAACATGACGAGGTCAATCTCAACCTTGCAGCAAACGTTTAATTAACTGGTTCGACGTGGAACATGACGAGGTCAATCTCAACCTTGCAGCAAACGTTTAATTAACTGGTACGACGTGGAACATGACGAGATCAATCTCAACCTTGCAGCAAACGTTTAATTAACTGGTACGACGTGGAACATGACGAGGTCAATCTCAACCTTGCAGCAAACGTTTAATTAACTGGTACGACGTGGAATATGACGAGATCAATCTCAACCTTGCAGCAAAAGTTTAATTAACTGGTACGACGTGGAACATGACGAGATCAATCTCAACCTTGCAGCAAACGTTTATTTAACTTTGTTTTGCCTTTATCTCTTTCTCTTTCTTATAAATTAGCTTTCATATTAATCATTAAATAGATATATAAACTGCACAATCATTAAATAGATACATAAACTGCACAATCATTAAATAGATACATAAACTGCACAATCATTAAATAGATACATAAACTGCACAATTTTGTTTCTCGCACATACGTTATGCTTTTCAATTATTGAACCAAATGGTTAACATATATTCATACACACATGCATGCATGCTCACATGCATTCATCTCTCTCTCTCTCTCTCTCTCTCTCTCTCTCTCTCTCTCTCTCTCTCTCTCCTTAAATACCCCCACCCCCACCCCCAGACACACACACCTTCTCAAACTTGCATCTGCGCCTGGTTTTGGTTATCTCTTTAAACTCACACACACGCACGCACGCACACACACCCATACACACACACGCACGCACACACACACACATACACACGCACAAACACACATACATACACACACACACATACACACACACACACACGCGCGCGCACGTACACACACACACACACACACATACACCTCACTCTTGGATCTGTGCCTGGCTCTGGTTATAAGTATCTTAATGTAAAAATTATTATTAGCTTTTGTTTATTGAAATAAAATTGGTTTTGCCATTCGCTTGGTACGTTGTTGTTTTTTTTTTTAAATATCCAAAAGGTCGTTCAAAATTCACGTAACGGAAAACGTCGCGTGTTTCATGCACTGCCTCCCTTTAAACCCTTTGTCCCCTTTCTTTTCTCTCCTTTGAATTGCATCTCATTTTTTTACGGATCTGGCAACTCCTCCTATTTGTAAACCTATTTCTCTCCACATCCACGTCCCAGTTTTTGTCTCTCCAACCGTGGCTATCCGTGCCACACACCTGTCATTTCCCATCAAAGTTTAGTTGTTGGCTAGTGGTTACTTCTGGCATTGTTAAGAGGCCCTTCTAACTACGTACTATACGCCCTTGAGCCCCAGTCACACTGTCAAGGATCGTCTGGTCGGATCCACGGCGGACGAAAACCTCACGGATGACCCCGGATAGTGGTCTATCCGCGGTCCCCTACTGATGCACCACGGTTTTCGACGTATAAACCAAGGATTATTAAGGATAGGGGTTAGTTGACAACGGGGAGCGCTACAGTTTAGTACGAACCACAACGGATTGTCACGAATGACGCCGGATCGTATCCGTGGCTAACCCGGCGTTCTCATCCTAGACGGTGTGACCGGATTTTGAGGCCGGGGTTTACTACAATTAAGTACGGATAAGTACGATTTAAGTACGATTTATTACGGATTATTACGTTCTTCTACGGATCTTTAAGGATGTACAACGGTTGTTCGATCCATGATGGATTTTTGGACATGTTCAAAATATTCACGGCTATACAAGTACTATTACGATTGATCAGGAATTTAATACTGACAGTTTAGTACAGACCACAACGGATTGTTACGCATGATGCTGAATCGTATCCGTGGCTTACCCGGCACCCTCATCCTTGCCAGTGTGACCGGGGCTTTACAACCGGTGGTCGTTAGTTAGTGCCGTGGATCAGACCATCTGTGTGAGCGGTAGAGGACGAGGATGTCAGGTATGTGCAGGGAAGTACACAGAGATTGTACCCATGGGGGACTTTGAGACAGGAAGGCGATTGTGTGGACAGTAGCTGAGAAAACCGAGTCTGAGTAAACTGGCAGACAGGGTCGAAACATTAAAATCGTAGGATAAATTTGAAGGTTTGTGTGTGTGTGTGTGTGTGTGTGTGTGTGTATGTATGTATGTATGCATGTATGTTGTATATATACTGAACAAAATAAGAAACTTCCGCTAACTTTGCTTGAACATAACTTGATGAAAACAAACCGGGGGAATAATTGTTATATATGCGTTTAAAGTGTGCTCCATGATGCATCGTTTGGTGCAAAAATCATGGCCATAGGTTAACAGAAACTGGGAGAAATTTTGACCAAGTGTGGTAGGGGTTAAAACAAAACCCACCCACTTAATAACGGGTATGACCACCTCTTGAATTGACCACTGCAGTGCATCGCAGGCGCATATAATTGACTAAAGTGTTGATTTCTGCCTGTGGAATATTGTTCCATTCCTGAATGAGCACTTGACGAAGTTCCTTGACGTTAGCGGGTGGGTTGGGACGACGCCTCAATCGTCTGTCCAGACTATCCCAGACATGCTCGAGGGGGTTGAGATCAGGACTTTTAGCGGGCCAGTCATTAATGAAATCAATGTTATTTTTTCTGAGAAAATTTACAGAGTCTCTAGCTGTATGAGAGGTGGCATTATCATGCTGAAAAATCCAGATGTTGGCCTTGTTATGGAACAGAGGAATGACGTGATGAGCGAGAATGTCATCGCGGTAACGTTGAGCATTTAAATTGCCATCAATGACGACTAGTGGTGAACGATAACCATGGGCAATGGCTGCCCAGACCATGACAGAACCCCCACCCCTGAAACGATCTCGTTCAAGAACACAACAGTCAGCATAGCGTTCATTTCTCCTACGGTAGACGTGCACCCTGCCATCACCTCGTTGTAAAGAAAATCTGGATTCATCCGAAAAAAGAACGGTATTCCAGCGTCGCCGTATCCAACGAGTGTGTACACGTGCCCAATTAAGACGATTTAGACGATGACATTGCGTTAAAATGCATCTGACGTAAGGATATCGTGCATGTTAACCGTTCTCCCGCAGACGATTACGAACAGTTTGCCCACTGATTCGGTTATTATGAAGCCCACGTGTGATAGCAGCAGTAGCAGTGGCAGTTTGGAATCGATTGCGCAAATGCCTGTTCATGATATAGCGGTCTTGACCACGCGTTGTAACACGCGGACGTCCACGACGTGACAAGTCGGTGGTGCTTCCTGTCGTTCGAAATCTTACGCGAAGATTTCGTATCGCTCGACTAGAACTCCCAACATGCCTTGCAACGTCTTCTGTCGACATGTCAGCATCAAGCATGCCAATCGCCCGTTCGCGTAAATTATTGGGTATTCTTGGCATACTAAAAATGCTAGAAAGTAAAAAACGTTAATTATTTTACAAATGTTGAAGCGTTTTCGTTCACTTGACAACAATGTCAGTAAGAAAAGTAAAACAAATTGACCGAATATTATACGGGACATGTCGAACCATGCATGCACGTGCAAATTGAATTCCACGTTGTCGACGATTAAAAGTGCAAAAATAACAGATAAAATTCATGAATCCTGATAATACAGCTGAAGGCTAATACTACCTATATCATTTCATTACACAATGAATTCTTTAACACAACAAATACTATATGTACAAATCGGAAGTTTCTTTTTTTGTTCAGTATATATATTAAAAACGAGTGAATTGATTATCTTTGATCAGTAGACGCCAAACTATTGTTTTGACACACGCACTGGAGGTACACAAATTACGCAACACACGCTCTCAAATTACGCAATACACGGATATACACCATTCACGGTGTTGGCATACATACTGCATGTACACAAATGGCGCTTTAAATGGCCACACAACACGCACCACACAAATAAGCATAAACTACGGTTTTGGTATATATACGCTTGATGCACACAAAACGTTTGTTTTACTTAACGACACCACTAGAGCACTGGTTTATTAATTATCGGCTATTGTTAATTTTGACATATAGTCTTAGGCAACCCGCTACATTGTCCCATTAGTAGAAAGGGATCTTTTATATTGACCATCCTACAGACACGATAGCACATATCGCCGTGGTGCTCTGGTTGGAACGAGAAATAGCCCAATAGGCCCACTGACTGGGATCGATCCCAGACCAACCGTGGGAGGGGGGACGTACCCCAGTGATACAGCGCTCACTCGATGCACGGTCGGTGTGAGATCGATCCCCGTCGGTGACCCCATTGCGCTATTTCTCATTCCAGCCAGTGCACCACGACTAGTTTATTAAAGGCTGTGGTGTGTACTACCCTGTCTGTGGGATGGTGCATATAAAAGATCCCTAGCTGCTAGGTCAGGACTCCCCCCCACCCCACCCCACACACACACACAAAAACTCGAGCACACTCCATGTCTAGTAAACTCGGTGTTATGTTTAGTAGAAAGCATTTTAAAAGATACTGCTCGACTCTTTTTTAGAGCATATAGTCTGTACGGGTTCCTTCTTCCATTCTAGACTACCTGTCACTAACACCATAATTAGTTTTACCGGCCTCGCTGGCGTCGTGGTTAGGCCATCGGTCAACAGGCTGGTAGGTACTCGGTTCGGATCCCAGTCGAGGCATGGGATTTTTAATCCAGATACCGACTCCAAACCCTGAGTGAGTGCTCCGCAAGGCTCAGTGGGTAGGTGTAAACCACTTGCACCGACCAGTGATCCATAACTGGTTCAACAAAGGTCATGGTTTGTGCTATCCTGCCCGTGGGAAGTGCAAATAAAAGATCCCTAGCTGCTAATCGGAAAGAGTAGCCCATGAAGTGGTGACAGCGGGTTTCCTCTCAAAATATGTGTGGTCCGTAACGATATGTCTAACACCATATAACCGTAATTAAAATGTGTTGAGTGCGTCGTTAAATAAAACATTTCTTTCTTTCTGTACCAACGGGCTACGTCCCGCCCCTGATGTACACGTTATCGTCAGGTGAAAGTGACTGCAGGTACAACACGTTATCGTCAGGTGAAAGTGACTGCAGGTATAACACGTTATCGTCAGGTGAAAGTGACTGCAGGTACAACACGTTCTCTTCAGGTGAAAGTGACTGCAGGTACAACACGTTATCGTCAGGTGAAAGTGACTGCAGGTACAACACGTTCTCTTCAGGTGAAAGTGACTGCAGGTATAACACGTTATCGTCAGGTGAAAGTGACTGCAGGTGAAAGTGACTGCAGGTATAACACGTTCTCTTCAGGTGAAAGTGACTGCAGGTACAACACGTTCTCTTCAGGTGAAAGTGACTGCAGGTACAACACAGGTGAAAGTGACTGCAGGTCTCTTCAGGTGAAAGTGACTGCAGGTATAACACGTTATCGTCAGGTGAAAGTGACTGCAGGTACAACACGTTCTCTTCAGGTGAAAGTGACTGCAGGTACAACACGTTCTCGTCAGGTGAAAGTGACTGCAGGTACAACACGTTCTCTTCAGGTGAAAGTGACTGCAGGTACAACACGTTCTCTTCAGGTGAAAGTGACTGCAGGTGAAAGTGACTGCAGGTACAACACGTTCTCTTCAGGTGAAAGTGACTGCAGGTACAACACGTTCTCTTCAGGTGAAAGTGACTGCAGGTACAACACGTTCTCTTCAGGTGAAAGTGACTGCAGGTACAACACGTTCTCTTCAGGTGAAAGTGACTGCAGGTATAACACTTCATCTTAAAGTCAGGTGAAAGTGACTGCAGGTACTCTTCAGGTAGACTGCAGGTACAACCCAAGACTGCAGGTACAACAAAATAGAAACACTCAGGTGAAATTCTCTAAATTAACAAACTTGAAAACAAAGTCAGGTGAAAGTGACTGCAGGTAAACGTTTGCAACAGAATAAAACGACTGCAGGTACAACAGTGTGACGTTGAAACACGGAAACACGTTCTCTTCAGGTGAAAGTGATAGGTACAACACGTTCTCTTTAAAATAGACTCGACCTCGTTTCTGTAACCGTTATACTTCTCGGAGTTACGTGCGACTTCAGGTTAACACATTCTCTTCTGGTGAAAAAAATACAAGAAAATAAAATATCAATTTCTTGATAGTTTATGAAACACCCGACCCCCCCCCCCGCACAACACACACACACACACACACATACCCCCCCCCCCCCCCACACACACACACACCCAGGATGACGAAAAATACTTAGGATGTATACTTCTCGGAGGTACGTGCGCATTTAAAAATACGAAATATTACAACATATTACATACCCTATATATAGCTGGTATTCAAAACTCGTGGCACTATGTTCCAACCGTTTCTCAACCGAAATAATGCAACACATGAACACACAAACCAAATATGTATAGCATGTTGTACTCACTAAATCCTGATTGAAGTACTTGCATCATTATTAACAAAATTAATCTTCCAAAAACAAGAAAAAAAATCAGCGCCATTTTAAATTTTCTACATAAAGGGAAGTAACTCGCCGTGCACGTTAAGAAAAGTATTGCCTTTTTTTTCATTTCCACTTATTTCCATGCTTATATCCAATTAAGGTTCAAGCACGCTGTCCTGGGCACACACCTCAGCTATATGGGCTGTCTGTCCGAGACAGTGGGTTGGTTGCTAGTTGGTTAGTGGTTAGAGAGAGAGAAGAGGGTGTAGCAGCCGTACACCTACCCATTGAGCCCTTCAGAACTCGCTCTGGATTGGAGCCGGTACCGGGCTGCGAACCCTGTACCTACCAGCCTCTAGTCCGATAGCTTAACCAATGCACCACCACCGAGGCCAGTATTGCCTTAATCTGCCCCATGCACGACACAAAACGCTAAGGAGTTAACGCTGTAATATCTCACCTTGTATTTTACACCTGGTAAATTTGCGTATTATAGCTACTGTACCGCCGGAAAATATGTTATTTGGACTCGCCACGCTTTTATCGATTCTTGAAAGGTGTTTTTTTTTTTTAAAAATCATTTGTAATTAAGACTAACTCCGTATGCGCAAATAGATGTTTAATTTAAAAAGCAATGCATAGAAGTTATTGCATTATTAATTTCACATAGTAAACTGTGAACAAGTCTGCAAGAATAATTAAAATCACGAGACAACACTGTAACTTTTGAAACGGTAAACATATGATATATTCTTGAGTTGTTGGAAATTAGAATGTTATGATTAAGATATTTACCATAAAAAATACAACACATAATAGCATGTATATTGTAGCAAGCTTACTTTGGAATTAAATGTAGTCCGCTGTGTTTAATTAAATTCCTTACACACCCGATGGTGAGAACACCATGCGTTATTTATGATGACACATACCATGTGCTAACAATTTCAAGCAATACGGCTGGCTGCTCCTAGATGATGACCAGGTCCGGAAAACAAATTTGCACATCTCCTAACTTCAAGGGCCATAACTCCATGACACTTGATCTGTAACAGTGCATGATGAAGCTACACACAAAATTTCAGCTCAATATCTGAAAGCCTTTTGAAAAAACAAACAAACATACAGAAAAGATATTTGGAACAGACGGACAGACAGACAGAATGATTGAAGGAGATGAAACTCTCTCCCTATATATGTCCAAGCGCAAAAGACGGGGGCGGGGGGGGGGGGGGGGGGGGCTGCTCACTAGTACTGGAGCAAATCCTAAAATTCTGGCAAAAACGATAGAGATATTCGGGCAAAGTGTGCTAATCTGAAGCCTTTGTACATTGTAATTCCATGATTCTACCCGCAAAATTACTAGTAATTCATGTACATGGGTAGTAATTTGTTTACAATCTACTAGTATATATATATATATATATATATATATATATATGATGTGTGTGTGTGTGTATGCGTGCGTGCGTGCGTGCGTGCGTGAAGAAGTTCAGTCATTGGTAAATGCCTAACTATATTGTAAACCCAGAACAGTATGTTAGCAATGTACTCAACAGTCGCCAGTCTTTCAAAAAATGCCAGGGTAAATTTTCAGAAACTAAACCACAATGAGTAACACAACTATAATCTGAAATACACACCTTTCATAGTATCGTGTCCTTTTAACGCTACGACTTCCGTAATGATGTAAATGTCAACGTGTATGTATGTCTTCATGCATGTGTGCGTCTCTCTCTCTCTCTCTCTCTCTCTCTCTCTCTCTCTCTCTCTCTCTCTCTCTCTCTCTCTCTCTCTCTCTCTCTCTCTCTCTCTCTTTTGTGTGTGTGTGTGTGTGTGTGTACATGCTCGTTCTTTTTGAAGTCTCAAAATAATGATTCATATCCAGGTGCCAAATGCTTTATTTGTCCTGTCATTATCATACTACATAGATGCTCTTTGTGTTTCTGATTTGGCTACGCCCGTGTTACAGTCTAAATAGTCTATTGCAGTGATAGTCTAAAGAAGACTGGCTGTACACAGGAAAGTATTGTATCATAAATGTTTAACGACACCCCAGCACGAAAAATACATCGGCTATTGTGTGTCAAACTATGGTAAATGCAAAACAAAAATATCTTACAGTGATATTCCATAGTTTGACACTCAATAGCCGATGTACGTTTCATGCTGGGGTGTTGTTAAACATCCATTCTATTATATTCTATCCAGTGACATTCCAAAGAAGAAAATATGTACTGCCAGGAATGGCTGTACACACGACAGTATTTTAACAATGTATTCACCATCTACTCGCCTGTCAGATGGCTATGTCGACGTTAATGGTAAGTGCAATATAATGTATTTAGCTCTTAAGAGAGAGAGAGAACGACCTTTTCGGCTTCCGTGTCCACTAATTAATGTCCGACGATGGTGGTGTGACTGGTGTTCGTTTCATGACATTGTTCCATCTTCTGCTGTTGCGTTGTGTACGCACAGATCTTATGACTTTCAGCAAGGCCAGTTTTGGGTGTATGTTCTATTCACATTGATGTATTTCAACGTGTTGACACATCGATACATTATTCTGAAGAAGAATCCTCCACCACAGTCTGAACATTGCCACTGTACGCTGGAGGTTCGCAATATTTCGGTGAAGTGTAATCAGTTTGAACAGACGAGAAATGGTATATTTGGTAGACAAAATATGATGAAATCATTTCGATTTCACCATCAACTTATTCTGAAATACTCGTATTTACGACACCTTTGCTTTTAGTCCAAATTTTAATATAGGTATCTGTGGTATTCATGTAATCTAAGGTTATGCCTGCACAGCTCTTTTCACGGATTTTAAAATGTTATACTGATGTTGATCATAAATTCATGTGGGTTTACTTGTATTCCATATTTTAAAGGGACATCCTGAGTTTGCTGCAATTTTTAAGATGTTATCGACTAACAGATACTTTTTAACGATTGTAATTACATATAAACTATATTTTCTACACAAGATAGTAGTGGCTGTACATTAAACGTGTTTCTGATCATTCTAATAGTTATACTTCGTTACATTTCATTTTCTTTCCTAAAAAAAAATAATTCGTACGTACTAAATTATTTGAAAACATAATCCAGTTTCACTGTTTGGGCGTATTGCAAATATTAAGACGACTAGAAACTAATTGAATGTAAAGACACTCATATTCTAAACAAGAAAATATATTTAATATGTACGTTTAGTCGTAGAAATATTTTATTAGTCGAAAACATCTTACAATGCAGTAAAGTCGGAAATTTCCCTTTAATATAGCTATATGTGATATCCATATACTCTGAATTTGAATATACTGATGCTATATATACTTTGCCAGCTCTTTACATTGAGTTTTTAATTTTATATTAATGTTGACCATAAATGCATGCGGTTTTATTTTTACAATTTTTTGACACCAAACAGCCAATGTAGTGCTGTGCTGGGGTATTGTTAAACATTCATTTATTCAAAGTATAGCTACTTCTCCGTCAAAATAATTTTAGCAAAATGTCCGTAAAATACTTAGTTCCTTGCTTGAAGTAAAGTTTTATGTAAATATATGTACACATTTAGACGTTCCTTTATTTACGGATATCATATGAAATTTAAAATACAATTAAAAAGTTGAAATCTAGCTTGCTACATTTAATTATATTAAACAGTTTAACAATATTTTAGGTAGTTCAAATATATTCAATTATTTTAAAAAGGTTATTTAATCTGAAAACGACTGGCCTTGGTGGCGTCGTGGTTAGACCATCGGTCTACATACTGGTAGGTACTGGGTTCGGATCCCAGTCGAGGCATGGGATTTTTAATCCAGATACCGACTCTAAAACGTGAGTGAGTGCTCCGCAAGGCTCAGTGGGTAGGTGTAAACCACTTGCACCAACCAGTGATCCATACCTGGTTCAACAAAGATCATGGTTTGTGCTATCCTGCCTGTGGGAAGCGCAAATAAAAGATCCCTTGCTGCCTGAGTAGCCTATGTAGCGACAGCGGGTTTCCTCTAAAAACCCAGTGTCAGAATGACAATATGTTTGACCTCCAATAGCCGATGATAAGATAGAAAACCAATGTGCTCTAGTGGCGTCGTTAAATAAAACAAACTTTACTTTTTTAATCTGAAAACTCTTGCTGTCTGTATTGAAATTCTGGACACATTTGAATATAGCACTACTTTCGTTGACACCTAGGTTTGTTCAGCTTCTTCAGTTGGGTGCCCACAGGTAAAACACGGATTGCCACTTACATACCGAGTGACTGTATAACCATTTAAGTTACTATTACGCAGATAGAATTGTCTAAGTGGTGTATGCTGCCTTCCGTTTTCGTATAAAATAATTGTGGTGGAATTCGACCTCCTGACATGCAATAGGTCACCAGAAAGTTCGGCGCCTCCCATAAACACTGACTGGAACATCAATAAAATCTGACAAACTGAAGAAATTATACCAAACAATATTTTTGAAATAGTAAAGCTGGTGCTTTCCTGGAAGGTTAGCGTGGTCCCAGTATCGATTGACGTAACCAAACCAATTACAAATAATCTCAAATGAATGCGTGTGGGCAATGCTACGTGTGCATCGTATTTACACTGCAGGTAAAAACAGTGGAACGTTAAATATATTGAATGGCAATATAACACACACACATACATACGGGAACTTACACGCACACGCAAACAAACACCCTCGCACACGCACACAGATACACACACAGATACACACATACGCACACACACATACACACACACACATTCATGCATGCGCGCACACACAGAACACATGCATGAACACACACACACACACACGCACATACACACACCGCATACACTTGCATGCGCGCACACACACATGCATGCACATACAAACACACACACACACACACACACACACACACACACACACACACACATATATATATATACTTACACTCGCGCGTGCGCACACATGCACATACATGCATACAAACACATACACTCACACGCGCGCGGGCGCACACACACACATACACAAACACATATTGCTGTCTCCCTTTTGATGTATATATTCTCTTCAAAAAAAGAAACGACATTGGTTTCCAAAGTTTAATATAAAAACTGGTAGACATGAATAATACAAGCAACCAAAGGTCAAGACGCCATGGGGAGGGGGTTACTCTGTACATGTCCGAAACAGTATATCTGGGAATCCACCTGAAACATAGGGGTTGGTAAAATGTCAGTATCGGTTATGACCACCACGAGCCCTGATGACAGCTTGACAACGGCGACGCATGGAAGCAATCAAAAGTTGCACAACACGTTGCGGAATGTTTTGTCACTCATACTGCAGTGCCGTATGAAGTTACGGGCGTGTTTGGGGTAGTGGATTCCTCCGGCGCAAACGCTGATCCAGTGCATCCCATAGATGTTCTATTGGGTTTAAATCCGGCGAATGGGCAGGCCAAGGTAATGTCTGGACGTTGTGGCGCTGCAGAATCTCCTGACTGACACGTGCAGCATGTGGTCTGGCATTGTTATGCAGAAACATTCCACCGTTGACGTTCACGTGCGGAATGATGTGATGCTGCAGCATCTCGTCTCTATATCTGATGCCCGTCAGTGCACAAAATCCGTCCTACTACCATGATGGATTCCTGCCTACACCACCAAAACTGTCGACTAGTTGCACGCATTTTGGAGCATAACGTTACTCTCGACGTCTATAGACACGTATGCGTCCATCAGCACGTGACAGGAGAAAACGAGACTCATCTGAGAACAAAACAGTCCTGCACCTGGCACGTGTCCATCTTACCCTCTGCCTGCACCACTGCAGACGCTCCACTAAATGACGTGAGGTTAAAACGTTACGTCGAACTGGCCTTCTAGGGAAAATTCCTGCCGCCCTCAGTCGATTATGAACTGTCTGGTCAGAAATTCTGCGTAGTCCAGGGATTTGTGTCGCTGTGGTTGATGCTGTTGTGGTTCGATTACGACGATGATACAACCGGATGTATTGATATTGAGCGGCATTGGTTATTCTAGGACGACCTGACCTTGGCCTGTCATTAACACTTTGAGTGGTGTTGTACCGTGCCCATAAAGCCGAGATGGTCTGTCTGGAGACGTCAAAGTGCCATGTCACAGCTTGTTGATTAGCCCCTTCTTGCAATCTCCCAGTGGCACTATTGCGTTGAGCTGACGACAATCTTGGCATTAAATGCGTTACCTACAGTGTCGTTATTCGGCCTGTTTTAATTACTGCTGATGTGGCCTTTTATGCACCACCAACGGAGGGTTTGGCATGCACAGTTACAGAACTTCATGATGCACGTGCTTCTCTGAGGGTTGCGTTTTTGCGTTTGATTACAAACGTTCACTATGGCTATGTTTATGGAAATCGAACATGTTTTCTTGTGTTTGTACATCACCATTTGCCCACTTACTTGATTGTCTTTACGATGTATTTGATTGTGTAAAAATAATCCGATAGCATTATTTTTACCAATGTCAAGCTTCTTTTTTTGAAGAGTATATATAGAAAGCATTTTTAATCGGAAGAACGCGTCTCTTTGTAGATTTTAATGAGTTAAACAACATGCCAACTTCATTATAGCAGCTTTGTCAATCACAATAAACGCCTGAAAGTTGTTTGGCTACTATAAGTCGCAAAGGAAAATGATCGTAAATCAGATATTAGCGACCACTGTGGAGACGCTTGAACAGACGCAAGTAAGTATAACACTGTCTACCACTCAGTGTGTTAACTACGTTTCATCATACGTGTATATTATAACATTTATTGTGATACACTGTTAGCTATTTGCACATTTATCAGCTACCTGGACAATGTAAGTACTTTAAAAAACAAAAACAGTTTTAAATAAAATCTCAGTGTATATCGTTATCTGGTCTAGGAACATCTTTGCGTGTGCCACAGTATTGTATGGATGCAACTAGTCACAGTACATAGTGATGTAATAATTAAAACCGTTTTATGTGAAACAATTCCTTAGACGTTTTTTTTTTCTTCGTTTTTTTTTCGTTTTTTTCTTAGACTTCTGTCAAATTTGAAGTACTTTATCAGCTCGAATGTCACCTGTTTTATATATGTTTGTTTTGCTAAATATAAGGTAAAGTAATAACGGTTATTATAAAAGAAAACAATACTAATATCGTACTTTGAACAGTTGTATTTTAATGAATATGTGTAAGCAGATATTGATTGGTGCCTTTACGATTTCCACGTGTTTACAAGATGTGTCTTGAAATTGCTGTCATTGTCAAATGAGTAACAACTGCACAAACTAAAATGATACGTTAAATAACGTACGTTTTATTGCATAGAATATCGCCCCAATGTTTGTAATAGCTAAACCGTCCTTTTACATCCTCATATGCTTTCGTCTTCGTAGGTACACACAATACTGGAATCGAACCACCTCGGTGAAACCATTCGACAGTATAGTTGGGCTTGCTTTTCACGTTCGAAACAGTGCACCGCAACTGGTCAAAGGCCGTGGTATGTGTTTTCCTGTATATGTATTAATGTTGAAATTTTGCACCGACCAGTGATCCATAACTGGTTCAACAAAGGCCATGGTTTGTGCTATCCTGCCTGTGGGAAGCGCAAATAAAAGATTCCTTGCTGCTAATCTGAAATAGTAGCTCATGTAGTGGCGACAGCGGGTTTCCTCTTAAAGTATGTGTGATCCTTAACCATATCTCTGACGCCATATATCCGTAAATAAATGTGTTGAGTGCGTCGTTAAATAAAACATTTCTTTCTTTAATCTTGAAATTATATGCTAAAGATATTATTACCTTCGTGTGTTTGGTATGGACAATATCATATCTTAGAACAAAACAAATCTTTATTCTCGCCTGGGTGTCGTATAATACAGTTTGTCTTCCTAATATATGACCGGCCTCGGTGGCTTCTTGGTAGCCTACGGTCTACAGGCTGGTAGGTACTGGATTCGGATCCCAGGCGAGGCATGGAATTTTTAATTCAGATACTGACTCCAAACCCTGGGTGAGTGCTCCGCAAGGCTTAATGGGTAGGTGTAAACTACTTGCACCGACCAGTGATCCATAACTGGTTCAACACAGGCCATGGTGTATGCTATCCTGCCTGTGTTGAGTGCGTCGTTAAATAAAACATTTTCTTTCTTTCTTTCCCTAATATATGATATTGACGATACCAAACAAAACCCACTGTGGTCATAAACTCTATTTACTGTTATAATGTACCTATTAACTTAACTCCAACAAACAACAGCTCAACATGTATACATGTATTATCCAAATGGTTCAGGGAAATATAACCAGTATGACCCACGTATCTCATATTGATTTCACGTGCACGTCGAATTACGTCATTTTATGAAGCGACGTCATAACTTATTTTAGCTTCGCCAGTCTTAGCTGTGTGTAATCGCTTACCAAAATGACGTCATTTCATCGTCTTCTTCTAGTTACGTTTTAACATGGTCCTTGTTATTCGTAACATATATACACACATATATATATATATATATATATATATATATATATATATATATATATATACATACATACATACATACATACATACATACATACATACATACATACATACATACATATATACATATATACTATATATACATACATACATATATATATATATATATATATATATATATATATATATATATATACATATACATATACATACATATATATATATATATATATATATATATATATATATATATATGTATATGTATGTATATATACATACATATATACATATATACATATATACATATATATATATATATATATATATATATATACATATACATATACATATACATATACATATACATATATATATATATATATATATATATATATATATATATATGGATAATGTGGATAATAAAGAAATTATTATTGCACTCGCGTGTGAATCGCACTGATTTTACGAAACTGGTGTCAGGATCCATGTATTACATTCATTTCATAGTATCAGTACGACACACAAGCTCATATAATAATCTCTATATATCTCCTTTTTTTTCCCCCAGCCTTTTTAAAATGTCAGACATTTCTGCACCAATACTAGGGCCTCCTCGAGTCCAACATATTGGACTCGAGTACTCGAGGGTCAAACTAGACCCGGACCCGAGTACCCGACACTTACATTAGTAGTTCAAAATATATGGTATACCCATCAGAAATTGCAATAGTAATGAAATTAACAGTGTCTGTTCAGAATTTAGTCAGGAATAACCTATTAAAAAAGTAGAAAAATATAATTGGTGGAACAGGTAGAAATGTGGCTTTAAAGTTAGGTTAGTGTGAGCACTGACGTAATCAATATTATATTAGTCCATATTTTGTAAACAAAACCGAACTCCCCGAAGCAATTTGGCAACTCAATTAATTTTACATGATTTCAGGATGCTGATTTAAATAAAAAATATGTTATCAGCTGATGTTTTCGTTATTTATCCTTAGACATTCAAGATGGCCACCACATTATATATACTAAAACATGAAGTATAATGTCTAGGCTTCTCACTGAATATATATTCATAATATTAATTGTTAGTCCTATGTTTTATACAATGTATATCTAATAATTGATATATGGTACCTAGTGTTTTAGTTCAATATTATACTTATATATAAAATAAATTTAGCATGGCTGCCAATATAACCAACATACTGTAATGAAATTCTACAAATCATTATTATTTCAGCTTCTAGCTGTCTAGGTGACATTGATCTAAAAAAAGAAGTTAAGTTTGTTTTATTTAAAGACGCCACTAGAGCACATTGATTTTTTATCTTATCATCGGCTATTGGACGTCAAACATATGGTTATTCTCACACTGGCTTTTTTTTAGTGGAAAGCCGCTGTTGCCACATAGGCTACTATTTTACGACAGGCAAAAAGGGATCTTTTATTTGCGCTTTCCACAGGCAGGATAGCACAAACCATGGCCTTTGTTGAACCAGTTATGGATAACTGGTCGGTGCAAGTAGTGTACACCTACCCACTGAGCCTTGCGGAGCACTCACTCAGGGTTTGGAGTCGGTATTTGGATTAAAAATCCCATGCCTCGACTGGGATCCGAACCCAGTACCTATCAGCTTGTAGACCGATGGCCTAACCACGACGCCACCGATGCCGGTAAACCTGGATCTATGAAATATTATAATGAAATTTAAGATGGCCACTATGAACCAACTAAAATAGGAAATGCCATATCTTGGCTTCTGTCTAAATACATTTAACATATTAGTTTGCTATTCCTATATGTTTTTATATGGCACGATTGATATGATTAGTCTGCAATGTTTTAAATAGTCAAATTTCCATAAAATTAGCATACACATAGAAATTACCAATGCATTACCAAACTCTAGATTAACAGATAATTTTATGGCATTTTGTTTAAATCATTGTTGATTCCATAGAATATAATATAAAGTAACTGTTAGAGCTATGTTTTCTTCATTTCATTTGACACAGTCTTGAAACCAACCTATCATAACGTTGTAATGTAACGGAAATATCTTGATATGAGCTGGCAACATTTCTTCGGCACCCTCAGATTATTTAAGATCAAATGACTTTCCACTTCATGCACAAGACGCTTTAACTATTGTTATAATGCATTTAAAATACATTTTAAGTACTTTTGTACATATAGGTGGAATTTAGGAGGGTTTACCACCAGATTTTTGTCAATAACATATGTAATTAATATTTGCATAGGATTAATAGTAAAGTTGATATGAACTTAGGTTGGGTGAGATTCCTCAATATCAGGGTCACATTAAGTTATAATACATATTTTAGCTAACTTGACAATGAGCAATATTTGTTACAATAAACATTAATGACGTACCAAAACGATTCAGAGATTTATTTGCATTAGCACAGTTATTAATACGTTACAATGCCAGAATAATGTACTATTATTTATATTTGATATTTTCGTTGATAATTCAGCATTATGCATTTATTTATATACTGAGCCACGTTAAAACGTTACAGTATTAGTTTATGTATTTGTTTCCTTGCAATACATGATCCACATTTTTGTGAGTCAGCTTGTTATCTCAAATCTGAAACAGTAGATGAATTCATATATCCCCGGTCTATAACGCATAATCAGTTTTGTATATCTATTTTCTAGATATCCCATTATTTATGAAAATATGACACTTTTGTGCATTATGAGTCAATACGTTAATGGCAAATGCCATATATTTGCATATGTAATTAAAAACAAATAAGATGCAGTAGTTTCCTTACCACAGTCAACTAAAACAGGAGCAACATAGATCTAAAATATAACATACACCCCTGTTTTGTATTAATATATCAGAGTTGCATTTTTGTTCAAGTTTATATGTTCTCTAATTTGCTATTGCATAACAATGTCTCATTAGTTTGAAATTGTTTTTAAATTTCTTCTTTAGTATTTTCTACGCAGATTTGGATATGCTGTCTTTTCTTTTTGGGAATGCCAAGCTAGTCCTTATTTAATGGACTGATAAAAATGGCTCAATATGCAGGCCAAACAGATAATG
Organism: Gigantopelta aegis; assembly: GCF_016097555.1. NCBI lineage: Eukaryota > Metazoa > Mollusca > Gastropoda > Neomphalida > Peltospiridae > Gigantopelta > Gigantopelta aegis. The sequence continues at coordinate 38,525,916 of NC_054703.1, forward strand.
TTCCATGGGTGTGCTAAGTGATAGATTGAAAAGGTACACGTGCAAAAGTCTATAGCACCAAATCAAACCTCATAGACGACAATAGCAACTGTGGCCAAAGCTACTGCATGCATCATTTCCATCTATCTTTAAATCAGAAAAATATGACGTTATAATGCTAATTTGAGATATATACTATAAAGCGGCCTTGACTACATCGTTCCATACAGATACTGTGGCACTCTGCACATGTTTCAAATGCATCTAATAGTACCTGGTACGTACACTGATACCAATATAAATTAATATAACGAATATATTTACTAGCCGCATGAAGAAAAAAAGCCCACTTATGCCAACAGGTTCTTTCACAGATCTCACCAATGACAGGCGTGACCATATTTATTACGCTCTTTAAAGTTAGGCGCATTTCGAACTTTGATCGTGTGAGATGCTGTTTAACATTTAACTACCTACAGCGGCATTAACGAGGCAAGAAGTCAAACAGCATTTTCAAAACGTGCTGACATTTGTTTTCTCACAGGCACTGACAGGGTGCATTTGTTTTATACTGAAGGCATACTTATTCGTTTCATTCATTTTAACTTGATGGTCGTGCATGTATCCAATTAAGGTTCAATCACGATGTCCTGGACACGGTTCGGCTATCCAGGCTATCCTCTAAAGGATAGTGAATGGATAATTAATTGTTTGGGAGTGGTCGGTGTAGTGGGTTAGGGTTACAACAATGAGTAGTAGCCGTTACCGGGGTGCGAACTCTGACCTACCAGCCTTTAGATCGATGACTTAACCATTATATCATTAAATCCAGTATTGTACGGCGCATTGCATATAAAATAACGTAATAGATATTGAGAATGAAATGGAAATCACAGCATGTAGGAAGTAGAATACATGACACATTTTTGCTTAGACACTGCATATTAAAACGGTTTACAATGCGTTAATATCGTTGAATTTTATATGCACATTAATATTGCAACATTCTGAAGTGTTAGATAGCTGGTACAGTTATTCTCATAATGTTTAATTGAGTTACCAGTTAAATACAGAAGCATAAAATTAAAATGTTATTGTCCCCTATCTTATTTTTAAAAAAGCGTATTTTCAACGTTGAATTTAAAATTGTTCCACAAATTATCTTGTTCTACATTTTTGATATGTTATTTTGTACTACACCTAGAGTTGAATATAGTTAAAATTAAAACTGTTGCAATTTGTGATGGGTCTTTCACTATTTTGCCTGGACTATATAAATGAGTCGCTCAACGACTCTTTATTCATTCCCGCTGGATAGCCCAGGACCGATATTTATAAAGATTAAAATTATTTTTTAAATTCATCTGAGACAAACTTTTAGTTTAGTCTTAAGTATAACACTAAGAAAATTCTGAGATGGAATTCCCTTCGTTGTTAGGGGATATTCCCGTTTATATCACGTGGCAAAACAAGCAGACGAATTGTCAAACGTCAACGAGTAGAGCTGTAACATGATGGAAGCAAGCAAACTGAAGCGTAAACCGAACTGGACTGAAGATGAAACATTGAGTCTTGTTCATTTGGTGGACGAGAGAAAATATTTGTCTGCGTCGCCCTCCAATCTCTATTATGGCAGCCATTTTGTCCGAGATAAGCATTCTTAACCCAGCTTAAGAGTCCTTCATATGTCTCCTAACTTTTTCTCAATTCTAAGACCAATCTGAGAGCAGTTCTTACATTTAAGAGAAATTCTTAGGGATTCTAAGAATTATTTTAAAATACTTACATTTAAGAGTAATTCTTGGGAATTCTGAAAATTTTCTTATATTTAAGAATTCTTAAGCATTTAGGAATCTTTATAAATACCGGCCCTGTACTCTGTATTAAATGCTCGACGTATTTGGGCTATCCGCTGGATGGAATAAAACCAATTTCTCTTCAGCCGTTTATGACAGTTTCTTTAACTTTTAATAGATTTGGTCTTTCCATTGCACTGTAAGGAAACACTTTCTATTTATATTACTTTTCTATAAATATTAATAAAATAAATAATAAGGTGGTATCAGAAACGGAGCGGACAAAGGTTGGGAGGGTGCTAGGGTGTGTGTGGGGGATGTTAGCAATAGAGGGTGTTAGGGGTAGGCGGTTTTGGCACACACGCAAACACACATACACACACACACACACACACACACACACACACACACAAACATACATACACATACACACGCACACACACACGCGCGCGCGGCGCGCACACACACGCACACAAACACGCGCGCGCAGCGCACACACGCACACACACACACACACATCATCCTCCACAATGAAATCTTCGTTGGGACCGTCCTAACCCTCAAATAAATACTATAATAATGTCTCCGTTGCTGAAGGCCCAACATTTTCCACCTAATCCTCCTAGGCCTAATAATCTAATGGATTTAAATTAGTTTGATTAGTTAGTTGTTTTTTTCTTAGACCACCCGTCTATAATTTGCGTTATATTTAAAATATTACGAATCAGCCTGAACCTCTTTTTGGATATAGGCACGTTAATAAAGTAACACTAGCTGATAACGAGACTGAGGAATAGAGCAAAGTAGCATTATGCATCTTGATTCCAGCGCTGAATATGGATACCAAAGCATGTCATTATATTGCATTCCACACAGATTTGGCTTCCATATACTTACCATTTCATGACGTCCAATAGCCGATGTGTATTTTTGTGTTGGGGTGTCGTTAAACATTCATTCATTCATTTATTCATTATTCATTTATTCATTATTCATTCACCATTCATTCATTCATTCACTCATTATTCATTCATTCATTCATTCATTATCAATTCATTATTCATTCATTCATTCATTCATTACACTAGATAAAAGGAAAGGACTCGAGTCTTACTAGACTCGACCCGTGCGCAAGTACTCGTGGAGACCCTAACCAATATTATTATACAATTCATTTTTCGTTCTGTACCTAAACGTTAGGTTAATCTGATTCGATACAAGATGCTTGTTGTGTTTGCGTTTGAAATTTTGCGTTCATATCCCAATGAACGAAAACAAAATCCCAACAGACACCTACCAACAACCAAAAACCAAACAAAAAACCCCAATAATAATAACAAATAAATATATAAATACATAAACAAATACAACAAAAAAACTAACACTACTTTTCTGCAACAATCGCCAAATTGTCCAGAAAACTAAAGAAATACACGAAAAGGCACATGATACAAAAGAGAAAAAACAAACAATTGTATAAGATAAACTGATGGGATAAAATAATTCAGAGAAAACAAGTTGCACTAAATACATAACGCCCGATGACCAACGGAATGCAGAAATCGTCGTGTCAGCTGTGTGAACATTCATGAAATACAGACTACAAAACCGGATCATTACACCCAACATAACCATATGAGTCTTAGATAATAGAAACATGACTAGGATAGATTGTGCCGTTAATTACGTCGTTTGATTATCAACTGATTAAAGAAAGAAATGCTTTATATACTACTCAAAAGAATTTAAGGGTGAAAAATTTATAACCAAATAAGTTTCAGAGTGACGGTGACGTTGTCTAACGTTAACGTCAGGGAAGCGCTCCCCAGGACGTCTGTAGACACGAACCCGACCGTCGTTGAACTGGAGACTAAACCTGGACTCATCAGTGAACATCACTCGACCCCACTGAACACGTTGCCACCGCAGATGAAGCGTGCACCAGTGACGTCTGGCCGTTCTGTGACGTGGTAGGAGTGGTGGTCGAACAGCCTGGCGACAGCAGCGTAGATTATTGGCTCTCAGACGATTGCGTATGGTTTGATCAGACACTCGAGTTCCAGTCGCAGTCCGCAGATTGTCACGTAATCGGCGTGCAGTGGTTGTGCTTTGACGTAGAGCTATATTGGTGATGTAGCGGTCCTCTCTATTTGTAGTGCTTCGGGGTCTTCCCGAACGTAGACGATTTCGAACAGAATTCGTTGCTTGGTACCGTTGCCACAGTCGACCAACGACACTCTGACTGACACCAAGTCTCAGAGCAACATTTCTTTGTGTATTGCCATCCTGAACCCAAGCAATAGCCCTTCCTCGATCTTCGATAGTCAGTTGAAGTCGTACCATTGTCGAATTTGGAGTGTGCACCGTACACGAACGCAAGCTCCAATTATACGGAAATTCAGCATTGGGAACATGGAATACACGTGCAAAGTGTGCAAATGAAGCGCTTTGTGAAAAAGCAAGTTATGGGCACTTAGCAGACCTTTCGCTTTCGCCCTAATTTACGTGCAAATGTAAGCATGTTTTCGCCATTAGAACTAGTCGACAGTGTCAATGACAGTGGATTTTAATTCATTTATGGGTTGCTTAGACCCACTTTCGTCAAAATGGAACAATACCATGCGTGACATTATGGTCTAGCTAATATAATTGACATTCAGAAAATAATGTCGAAAACATCGTCTGACCCTTAAATTCTTTTGAGTAGTATATATAACGACGCACTCATCACATTTTATTTATGGAGATATGGCGTCAGACATACGGTTAAGGACCACACAGATATTGAGATAGGAAACCCGCTGTTGCCACTTGATGGGCTACTCTTTTTCGATTAGCAGCAAGGGATCTTTTATATGTGACCATCCAACAGACAGTGTAGTACATACCACAGCCTTTGATATATTAGTATCCTGTTCAATTATTTATTCCCAAAGATTTTTGCAAATGTTACGTTTATTTCCTATTCGATATTTGTTTTCTTTGCATTTACATGAAAACAAACCCAAACCCCGACAGGTTTTATATACAAATCATCATATAAAATGCACGAAGTTGACTTAATTCCACTTTTTCGCCTATAAATAACTAAGGTCATTTGCATATCAAAAGCATCATTCTATAGTGCGTTTCAAACTAATGTTCGGTTCTATCGTCCTATCCGCACAAATCGTAGTATGACCTATATTTAAGAAAATATCTGTAAACATGAAGCAGGCGCGGATTCAGGTGGGGAGTTCAAGTGACAAAACCTCAGTTTGAAGAAAAAAAATATGTATCAAATATTATAATTATATTGTGGAATACACAAGCGCGCGCGCTGAAGGGAGAGACAGACAGAGAGAGAGAGAGAGAGAGAGCGAGAGAGAGAGAGAGAGAGAGAGAGAGAGAGAGAGACGTCATTTATGTAACGACGCACTCAACATATTTTAATCTATGGTTATATGGTTATAGGGAGAGAGAGAGAGAAGAATATGGTATGCATGCGATTGGTGGAGGTGTGACCCTCTGCACAACCTCAACCCCACTTAAGGCTTCATTTGTAAATGGAGCGGGACGTAGCTCAGAGGTAAAGCGTTCGCTCATGGTAGGTCGACTGATCGATCCCACATGGTGGACCCATTGGGTTGTGTCTAGTTCCAGCCTGTGCACCACAACTGATGTATAAAGGCTGTGGTATGTGCTATCCTGTCTATGGGATGGTGCATATAGAACGTCCCTTATTGCTTATCAAAATTGCTTATCGGAAACAGTGGCCCATGTGGCGGTAGCGAGTTTCTTTCTCTCTGTCATAATGCTCCTTAACCGTTTTGTCTGACGCCACATAAACGTATATCAAATGCGTTGAGTGTGTCGTTAAATAAATATTTCTCTCGTATGTATGTGTAGTCTATATGCATTTCTAGTCGATTAGTTTATACGTTGTTAGGTTGTTTGATAGTGAATGATATGGAAATAAATTGTTTTTGGTGTTACAGAGTTCATGCATACATTAAAGTAATACTCCTGATGGGTATGGAGAAATAACTTAATCAGTCGACGAACTCATTTCTTCATCACTATCTTCGTTACGGGGGACTATCACAGGGGGTATTTTATTTCTTATAAAACTATTTTGTTTTCTAAAATCTTCTTCGATTTTTATTACATGTTTAACTGCGTCAGAGAAGTGTGTAGGTGTGACAGAGTTCAATGCATGTGCAAGTTCTCTCCGCACCGTGGTCATTTTACCATCATTATGACGAGCTATGTGCCCTTTGACTTGACTCCAAATCAGTTCTATCGGATTGAGTTCAGAATGTCTTGGCGGCAGTCTTAGACACAAGTGCCCATGGCGTTCAGCAATATCATCAGTAACAAATTGCTTTGCACATTTGTTACTTTTCACAAGTTCATAAAGAACTGGATTTGACATGTTACTCTCAAAAGGTATATTTTTGTTTCGTAGCCACGACTGAATTTCTTCCTTTTTAGCGTTTAGTGCAGGACATCGTGTAATCTCAGTTAATTTGTTGTGGTAGCTTGCGTTATCCATGACGATAACAGAAGGTTCTGGCAGAGAAGGCATAAGTTGTTCTTCAAACCATTTGATGAAATTGTCATGATTCATCTCACCATGATAGTCTCCGTCTGTTTGTTTTTTTTAGCCTCAAAGATCAATTCACAGCCATCTATAATAATAATAATCTTAAATAATAAGTATTTTTCCCTTCCCAGTCACCGAACAGAATTTAGGAACTCGATCAGCAGCGTCTGATTTCGGCAGGTGATTGGCGGTACTTGTGCCCGGGTGGATATCTGTCCAGTGGTGGGATGTTGTGTGGTTGACATTCACCCAGGTCTCATCTTGATACACTATTAAATACCCCTGTTCTCGTAAACTGGATATTTCATGGAGATAGGACAGTCTCCTGTCTGATATATTGGCGTCCTCAAAAATCACTTTTCCGGTTGTAGACATATGTTGGTATTTAAAATCGAGGTCATGGAGTGTTCTTCGTAAAGTTGATATGGATATGTTGATTCCGTATTCCTCCCTTAAAGCCACGTTGATCTTATGTAATGTAGGTAATTCGCCCTCTCTATAAAATCTGTATACTCGTCGTCTAATAACATCTTTATCAAATCGATGAGTTTTCGGTCGCGTTTTTTAACAGTGATTTCTGTGCTTGGATTCGTAGAGCTTAGATTTTTCACAGTTCTTTTTACTGTTGAAACCGAAACTTTAAGTGCAGCGGAAACTCGATCGACAATTCGATAAGAAGCATACCTAGGTCTACCGCGATGATATTCATCTTCAAAATAATTGAAAACGTTCTTAATACACGATTTTACATCAACTGAAGTGTTTTTCGATTTACCCATATTTTTCCTCAAATAACAATAACAAGAATGTCGACTAATACATTTTCAATGAATTTATATACCCTACCTAACTTGTATTTTACGTGGTTTACACATTGCTACAATAGCACGTGCAGTCATAGATCGAAATAATGATGTTATTGACCAAGCAATGCTATCGTATTTTGAACATTCAGGGCTGTGTCTGCGGCATGAAAAAGTGGTTGAACCCATACGAGTCCGAACAATAGCCCTTTGGTTTTTCGCATTACAAATGTAACACCCCACCCCCAAACCCCAGCCCCTAGCACCACCCTAAATACTATATATATATATATATATATATATATATATATATATATATATATATATATATACGTATGAGTTCCCAATTTAGAGGCAAATTAAATAACATTTTTATTATTATTTGATGTTGGTGGCCTTTGACATTTTATCCCCCCCCCCTCCCTGGTCTTCTGGGTCCGGCCCTGCATTAAATTTATTTATAAATTTGGAAAGCACATTCCTGCGGTGTGTGAGGTGATTTGTGTTTATTACTGTGCTACACCTCAGTTGTGTTAGGTTAGGTATGGTATGCTAATATATAATTGATATAATAAAATAGAAATGCATAATACATTAGCTAAATTTATTAAATGTAATGCACCTACAAGAAAGGGTTACATGTTCTGTTTGTTTACATCTATGTTTAACGGAAAGATTAGACAATGCTGTTACACACTGCAAAACAATAATAACCTTGATTTAGTGAAACAAGCTATACTGGCCTTCACTTAGCCTCAGATCCCAATGTTTTGATATGCAAATGGCCTTAGTTGTTTATAGGCGAAATAACGTGTATTCAAACGACATAGAGATTTTTAAAAAGTGGAATTAAGTCAACTTCGTGCATTTTATATGATAATTTGTATATAAAACCTGTCGGGGTTTGGGTTTGTTTTCATGTAAATGCAAAAAAAACAAATATCGAATAGGAAATAAACGTAACATTTGCAAAAACTTTGGGTCTAAATAATTGAACAGGATAATAGTCGTTGTGCATTGACTGGAACGAGGAATGGCCCAATGGGCCCACTGACGGGGATCGATCATAGACAATCTAATTAAAATTAGCCCCACTATTACATGTCGTTATAACAGCAGCCCGTTGGAGCTCATGTCCTGTTGACCTTTCATTCGACCAATCAAAACCTTACTAGCAAAATCATGCCAGTGATTTGAAAAGAATTTCAAAACATTCGGGATTATGCCGAGGATGTGGAGGGGGGGGGGGGGGGGGGGGGGGGTGATAAAGTAAAGTTAGAGCACATTGATTGTTTTATCTTATCATCTGCTATTGGACGTCAAACATATGTCGCCATATAGGCTACTCTTTTACGACAGGCAGCAAGGGATCTTTCATTTGCACTTCCCACAGGCAGGATAGCACAAACCATGGCCTTTGTTGAACCAATTATGGATCACTGATAGGTGCAAGTGGTTTACACCTACCCATTGAGCCTTGCGGAGCACTCACTCAGGGTTTGGAGACGGTATCTTGATTAAAAATCCCATGCCTCGACTGGGATCCGAACCCAGTACCTACCAGCCTGTAGACCGATGGACTAACCACGACGCCACCGAGGCCAGTCCCAACCGAATAAAACCGAACCGAGCCGAGCGATAAAAACAAAATGGCGGCCAACAATGTATGGCGGAAACTAATTGTAATATAAATGATATAGCCATAAAATCTGTTCCTACAAGTATACAATCCAGAGTTTATTATTGCACGCCTCCCCCCACCCCACCCCCACCCCCCACCCCCGGTTTTTACAATGTTGAAATAGACCAACAAGTTCGCCTATTGCATAAATAGTCTCGCCAGATATTGTTTTAGAATTTGAATGCTACGGAATAACGCTACCAAAGGCGAAATGTAATTGGTCGATATTTAAATTGTTATTTATTGATGAAATGTTACCTGGACATGGGAGTCTACTCAATGCTGTCAGATCTAGATCCTAGACCGGCCGCGCATCGAGCGAGCGCTTTACCACTGTGCACTGGTTGGAACGAGAAATAGCCCAATGGGCCCACCGACGGGGGTCGTCCTAGAGCTAATGACCACTGGACTACCTACTTACAAAATAAACTCAGACACTGGATTTTATCGAGGTATCATTTGTCAGTATAAGTAACATTAACACATTGGGCATTGACAGTGGTACAAGAGCGCCTCATACACTGAATGTGACCGATGTGGTGTGGTGTTGGTGTGGGCAGGAATGCATGACATCAAACAAAACAACCTCATTTTCATTATTCGTGGCAATCTGAATGCCCAGCATTACTGTGACAAAATCATCACACCGGTTATCATTCCGTTCATGAAGGAGCCTCGAGGCATTTTCTTTCAACAAGGCAATCTACGCCATCATTCAGCCAGACCAATGACTGCACTTCTTCAGAGGAACAATATTGAGGTATTGAACTGGCTTGTTCCGTTTATTGTGCAGGAATGGGATTTGTTAGGTCGTAGGTTGCGGAGACAACCACGCGCATATTCACAACGTCCACAACGTGAAACATGTTTTAAGTCATGAATGAATCTATAGCACTATTCCAGAGATGCACCGTCTCATCTGAAGCATGAGTCGACGTTGTACCGCTGTCAACATGCAATGCTCAATGTGCTCAGACACGTTACTGACAATTTTCTGATTTTCGTATATGGACCTCCCAAGCACCATTTAACGACGCGACGTCACACATTTAATTTTGTATTGAAAAATCTCCTGTTACTTATACTGATTAATGATGTCTTAAATAAATCCAGTGTCTGATTATATTTAAGTCACGAGTTTTCTTTTATTTAAGCACATTTACCAAATTGCTAAACTTACATTAAAACGCTGACCCAGTCTCACTGAAATGTTGGCTAATAATACTGTAACAGATAAAAATCAACCTCCACTTAGGGGATTCGAACCACAGACTTTCAGTACGAGAGTCCAGTGCTCTACCAACTGAGCTAATAGGGAAATTCCCACTAGCTACTGCCAGTAGGAGCTCTTTATATCAACACTATTACATATTCCCCCTCAAGTGAAGCTACGTCCCGGAGCTGTGGACAACGTTCATCTGAAACTGCGGGATCTTGGACAACTGAAAACCAACGTTTGTTTCTGTGCAGAACTTTCAAGAATGTGTTTCTACAGAACTATTGTGGTACCAGACTCTGATTAATGTGACTCTTGCGCCTGTGTTATCAGTACTGTTTGTTTTTTGTGTGGGTTTTTTTCATCATTCGGAAAGGATATGTAAGTGCATTTTATTTATTTATCCTTTTACTCTTGTGTATTTTTCCCATTTTTTCCTAGAGCTCTAGAACTACAGTAATGTAATTTATTTCATTGTATTTTTCTACTCATTTTTGAATTTTACATTGTAAATTATTTTCATTTTTTTAAAAATTCTAATGGGTTTTTTTTGTTTTTTTTTGTTGTTTTGAACCTTGTGTACCAGTACTACAGCTAATTTAAACTGTGTTGAGTTTTTTGCCCTTACTGTACAGAAATTTAAACCCACTGAGTGTATATTGTTGTTGCATTCAGATTTTCTACATTCATTTTTTTTATAAATGTTGAATATACATTTTCTAACATAGATTTCCTTTGTAATGGTTTAAATTATCAAATGGCAGAATAAGTGTCAGGTGATTGATTAAAATAAAACGCTTAAATCCTATTTAGGTAGCCTACGTAAATTAACTAAATTAACTAAACATTAGTATAACAGTTATCTATATTGTATCTATACATAAAGAGTAATTTAACTTACCTTGTTAAATTGCAGTAGTAATTTGACAGTTGATGGGACTGAAAACATGACTTAGCACAATTAACTTCTCATTCCTGTCTATTCTCAAACCTTTGTTTACCTTGGTTTCTACTTCCGCTTCCGGTCTGAAACTTCCTGTTGTGAACTTCCCTTTTATAACTGTACTTTCAGTTGTAACTTCATACAATGTGATCTGTACTTAACATTTTCTTTTTGGATTTGTTTCTAATATTTTATTTCAGGATTGCAATTGAATATAGCTACACGTATCAATTAGATTTAAAAAAAATTCAGCATTGTTGATAATTTACATTATCACGTTTTAGTTTATTGATTGCATTACTATCCAGCAATTGACTGGGGACTTAGAGTCAAAACCAGCCACACATGAGTCGTACTTTATGCATTGAGAAATAATTCATTTGTTTTCAAAAAATACTTTGATTTCAGTGTGATTTTCAGCCATATTGCTTTGAATAATTTAACATATAAAATGTAACAGATAAAAATCAACCTCCACTTGAGGGGGGAGTATGTAATAGTGTTGATATAAAGAGCTCCTACTGGCAGTAGCTAGTGGGAATTTCCCTATTAGCTCAGTTGGTAGAGCACTGGATTCTCGTACTGAAAGTCTGTGGTTCGAATCCCCTAAGTGGAGGTTGATTTTTATCTGTTACATTTTATATGTTAAATTATTCATTAATCATTACCAGGAATAGAAAATTAGGCATTTACTATTATTATTTAAGTTTATCTTCTATAACAAATTAATACTAACCTTTAAATTAAACTTCTACTATTTCTCTCTGATCTGAACTTGTTTCTCCAAATACTAAATAATTCTGTCCTGTCTGGTCAGTCCAAAGAAAGCATGCAGATACAGGTGAGTGTTAATTATCCAATGGGAGAGAAAGAGACAAGGGTCAAAGTTTAAAGATAGCTTGGGTGTTTGTATTGTAGCTATGGCTACCAAAAGAGCTCACACTGACTGCACTGATGTGGTCACGCGTGGTTGACCAGCATACACGAACACACATCACAGGTACAGGGCAATACTAGAAAAAGGTGATAAAATGTTAATTATAGTGATATGTTGTTCAACCTGTAGTTGTTACAGACTGAAAATAAACATTAATGAAATGCATACTAAATACCATACTTAAAGGTACATACTCCTCTAAGAACCTGAAATTAAACATTAATTACATAAAACCTATATGCTTAAAATACACGTGTACTACAATACTTCAGACAAAAAGTGCATTTTTTAAAGATGCCAATTAATTTAGTTATAAGTTTAGGTCCATCAAGTATTTGAAACACGTAAAATCCAGCACCACAACAACAGCAACAGCAGCAGCAGCAACAACAACAACAACGAAAACACTACTACTACTACTACTACTACTACTACTACTACTACTACTACTACTACTACTACTACTACTACTACTAATAATAATAATAATAATAATAACAACAACAACAACAACAACAATAAATCAACAACAAAAACTAAATCAGCAACAACAATCAATAAGAATGTCCATGACAATGATGTTAATAGACTGATTTCTTTGCAGGATATAACTCTAAAACGACAAGTAAAGAAGATGTCTGCCACAACTCAACCACTGTTCTCGGTGAATCAAACATCCAGCTCTATAGAGACGTCTACGGATCGAGACAACTTTACTGATCGAAACTATTCTGGCCATGGACAGGAACTAAAACGCAATGATATATCATTTCTTGAACTATGGTTGGATGTTGACAAATACAAACACATTTTCTGGTGCATCGTGCTGTGCATTACGTTGACGGGGACCATCGGAAACATCCTATTGTTTATTATGATGGGAGACAAGAAACTGAGTTCCCTGTCTTATTCAGTCTACTTGAAATGTCTGGCCGTTTCTGACAGTTGTTTGCTAATTACAACGCTAATCTATCAAACTGAAAAGTTATACATTCTAGTGCAAGTTGTAGAAATAAAGATAACCCTGTGTATGCTACCATTCAGCTTTAGGATTCTGTCATCGTGGCTGCTAGTTGGACTTACAGTAGACAGATACGTATGCGTCTGTTTTTCATTAACGCGAGAAAGACTATGCACCCGAATGAAAGCTATTATTTTCCGCTCTGGGATGCTTGGTTTGACCGCAGTCTTAATTATACCCTTTCCTTTTCACATAGAACTGGTAAGAGGGCAATGCTTTCCGTCAGAAGACATTAAGTATTATTACATATTCATTCGATTATTATTTTCTTCCACTCTACCATGTTTGGTCATCCTTGTTCTAAACATCTTTATAATTATTCAGATCCATCAAAGCCTCAACTTCCGAAATACTTTTATACGGTCCACTGCAAATACAGCTAGTCATCAGCAAGACAGTTCAACGCGCCCTCTGGTGTTAGTATCTGTACTGGCGTTTGTCACCATGATAGCAGAGGCATTGTCAGAAGTTGTTATAACTTCAATAAGACTACTGGACAAAGATTTCAAAGATCTGGCATTACTCGGTAATATCATGTCAATCTGTTTCATAATATACCTGTTAAATTTTGGACAGAACTTTTACATCCTGATTGGAAGTTCGTCAAACTATCGACAGATCATTCGAACCCGACTGGGTTCCTGCACCGTGAAATGTAATCAAGAAAATCGACTGAATCAAGCTACGATGACAAATATGATCTATAACATTAGCGGTTCTGAATTTGGTGCTACTGGTTTATCATCACTGGTGTCTATCACGTCTGGTGACATGAATTGAGGAATGGCTGCTAGCCAATCTGGTATCATGAATACCGAGGTGAACATGTCCAGTAGTTTGCTATAAAGATGCCAGTATATGTGTGTAGCTCATCTGAGTTTGGCATTGTTAGCTGATCCATCTGGTAAGACATCAGTATCCTTAGAAAGTGCAACCAATATCTCAAATTCAGTATTGTCAGCTGGTCCACCTGATATGAGGAGGTCATTATGGTTAACTAATCTATTCTGTATCACAAGTTCTGAACTGTCAACTAGACCATCGGGTTTCAGGTGTCCAGTATCGTCTGGTATCACGAGTTCAGTAATGTCAGCTAGTCCATCTGGTATCACGAGTTCAATATTGTCAGCCAGTCCATCTAGTATCACGAGTTCAATACTGTAAGCTACTCCATCTGGTATCAATAGTTCAGTAGTGTCATCTAGTCCATATTGTTTCAAGAGTTCAATATTGTCAGCTAGTCCATCTGGTATCGCGAGTTTAGTATTGTCAGCTAGTCCATCTGGTATCACAAGTTCAGTATTGTCAGGTAGTCCATCTGGTATCACGAATTCAGTATTGTCAAATAGTCCATCTGGTATCACGAGTTCAGTATTGTCAGCTAGTCCATCTGGTATCACGAGTTCAGTATTGTCAACTAGTCCATCTGGTATCACGAGTTCAGTATTGTCAGCTAGTCCACCTGGTATCACGAGTTCAGTATTGTCAGCTAGTCCATCTGGTATCACGAGTTTAGTATTATCAACTAGTTCATCTGGTATCACGAGTTCAGTATTGTCAGCTCGTCCATCTGGTATCACGAGTTTAGTATTGTCAGCTAATCCACCTGGTATCACGAGTCCGGTATTGGCAGCTAGTCCATCTTGTATCACGAGTTCAGTATTATCAACTAGTTCATCTGGTATCACGAGTTCAGTATTATCAACTAGTTCATCTGGTATCACGAGTTCAGTATTGTCAACTAGTTCATCTGGTATCATACCTTTCTGTCTGTCTGTATCTGTCTTTCTGTTTCCATTAAGTAGCCCTCCATTCCACCCAATACACTATTAAATGTTGTATAAATTTGGTATTTACTGGCAATATTTATAGTATTCCAGTTAATGTGAATAGTCAACAGTACATGACATTAATTCTTAACGCATATAATGCTTTCCACGTCGTTGTAGACATGGCAATAAGACAGATTTGTCAGCGAAATTATTGTTGTTATGTAACTAGTTAGATGTGTCTACGAATTTGATCGATTATTGCCGTTTGTTATGTCACCAATAACATTCAATGGCCGTTTTCAATTTAACTTGTTGTTTATGTATGTTTCACTAGTTAGTGAAAACAGTGTAACACGTTAATATAAATGATATTGATGATATCGACACACACCCTGGGATACGGCCACCACGATTCCAAAATATTGGACTCGAGTACTCGAATGTCAAACTTGACCCGTGCCTGAGTTCCCGACACTTACACTAGATGACAAAGACACTAAGGCATAAAGTAAAACAGCAGAGGTGCAGAAAGTACTCGCCAAATGGGAGTAAAAATTCTGACAGACGAGTTAAACAATACAACTACTAGTCCGACAGGCGATCTGGTTTTGTTGATCAATGTTCCGGGGGTGGGAGAGGGTGTGTGTCTTTTTAATTCCATTTGCCATGTGATGTTGATCACTTGGCCAGCCAAATTATTAATAATGTTTTTACTAAATTTGTATCTGTCTCTCTCCCCCCACCCTCTCTATTTCTCTCTCGGTCTCTCTCTCTCTCTCTCTCTCTCTCTCTCTCTCTCTCTCTCTCTCTCTCTCTCTCTCTCTCTCTCTCTAAGAAAGCTGAGAACGACGGTACATAGATACAAGTCCATGACTGAAGATATAACAAGTCTTTATGAACATGTGAAACGTTAAATACACTCGGCGACATTTAAATATATTGTGATATGTTCTGGGTTGCCTGTCAATTGGCCGTTCAGTCGGGTTCTTTTCCGGGGTTTTTCTTCGGTTTATTGTTCTTGTTATTTTGTTGTTTGGGTTTTATTGTTGTGTTTTTGTGTTTTTATTTTTGTATTTTATTTTATTTTAATTGTTTGTTTGGTTTGGGGGGGGGGGGGGGGGGGGGGGGAGTGGGAGACGTAGCCCAATGGTATAGCATTTGCCCGGTGCACATTTGGTTTAGGATCGATCCCCGTTGGCGGGGCCAATTAGGCTAGTTCGAGGTACAACCTGTGCACCACAACTGGTATATCACAGGTCGTGGTATGTGATATCATGTCTGTGTGACTATGCATATAAAAGAGCCCTTGCTACTAATGGGAACATGTAACGGGTTTTCTCTCAACAAAACAGACTAACTTTTATATGTTTACAGGCAAAACCAATGAGAAGGTATACTCGTGCCTGCGGTAAAACATATGCACTTACGATTGTCCCGGCATATACGGATAATGGTAATGTTATAGGAAACAACGACATTTTTAGAATACATTTGTATTTCTTTTTCAGCATAGATTGACAAGCGAAACAATACTTAAGACTCAGTACAAGCCCAACTGCATCAGATTACAGGAATACATAAAACTAAAACAAGTAGTATAAACTAATTTATCCTATAACTTACCCATGATATCCATGTCATAAACCCATGTGATAATTTACTTTATTAACCCGGTTAATAATGGTATGCAAAGTTGCAAGGTCTCTAGGTAATGTGTTGCTGGTGATGGGTCATTTGCTTACATGCCAACACGACTCGTGTACCTGACCGTAACGTTTTCAAAGATTTGTTTAAAATGCGTGACGTCAAACTAATCTGTGCTAATCGTGATGACGTCATATTATCGATGGCGGCGACTTTAGTACTGTGATTTACTAAACTAATTAATTAAAATGTTATTTTAGAAGTGTTATAGGATAAATATAATTCGCTACTCGTGTTTTTTTAATATGTAAAATATCAACATCGTCTAGTTAATCGGTATTTGTCTGGGTAGAGCCTCGACAAATAACGATTAACATAGACTCGGTTGATATTTTCCATATTAAAAAATACTCATGACGAATCCTCTATATATCTAGTATATCTTGTAGTATATATCTAATTAAGGTTCAAACACACTCTCCCGGACAAACACCTCAGCTACCTGGGCTGTCTGTCTAGGACAGTGGGTTAGTTGTTAGCTGTCAGTGGCTAGTGAGAGAAATGTAGTATATATCTAATTAAGGTTCAAACACACTCTCCCGGACAAACACCTCAGCTACCTGGGCTGTCTGTCTAGGACAGTGGGTTAGTTGTTAGCTGTCAGTGGCTAGTGAGAGAAATGTAGTATATATCTAATTAAGGTTCAAACACACTCTCCCGGACAAACACCTCAGCTACCTGGGCTGTCTGTCTAGGACAGTGGGTTAGTTGTTAGAGAAATGTAGTATATATCTAATTAAGGTTCAAACACACTCTCCGGTACAAACACCTCAGCTACCTGGGCTGTCTGTCCAGGACAGTGGGTTAGTTGTTAGCTGTCGGTGGCTAGTGAGAGAAAAGATGGTTTAGTGGTCTTACACCTACCCATTGAATCGTTAAAACTCGCTCTGGTAGGAGCAGGTACCGGAACCCCGTACCTACAAGCCTTACGTCCGATGGCTTAACTACGACACCACTGCTACCGGTAAACTGTAAAATGGCGTAACACTATGCCTTTCATGATCACTGATACACTACAAATTTTGTTTTTTTTAACGACACCACTAGAGCACATTGATTAATTAATTAATTATCGGCTATTGGATGTCAAACATTTGGTAATTCTGACACGTAGTCATCAGAGAGAACCTTCAACCGACTGAGCTAAATCCCAACTTTTAATCACAAGATTTTCTTCAAACACATTCAGGTGCTTTAATAATGTTCAAACAAAACAAAATTCAATAGCAATGTTGCATTGGAATTTTTCCAGCATTTTTAAAACGGAAACGTCATGTACCCAATTTATAGTTATTGTAAGAAGATGCAAAGTGACGTCATTGGAATACTGACGTCATTCAAATTCAAAACTAATTATTTCAATTACTGTGTATATGTTTGCTTTTAGTATACACATGCTTTACAATTTACAGCTGTTAATACATGTGTACTCTTTACTTATGGGCGTATAAATATCACGTAACTTTAGAACAGGTTGTGATTTGGATTTCAAAACATCAATGAACAAACATTAGGCCTACTCCGCCGTTAAGGAAACGTTAGTTTGGAAACAATAACTGGAATGTTCATTTAGCAAGACAGTTCTACGGTAATAAACAAAATATTACATTCGTGTCCATGACAGACGATGTGTACGACACTCGTGCCTACATTATCTCGCTCGGGAAATATGATAATTTAGGCACTCTTGTCGTAAACATCGTCAGTCATGGACACTCATATAATATCCTCTATATATGTGTTTGACCATAGATTATCGGACTAATGTCCAAGTATATCGAAGCTATTCGTTCAATGATCGATGTTTATAAATGCAAGTTAGGTCAGTACTATAATTGTCTACACACGACATTCCACATAACTCACTATACAAACATTCTAGTGCTATAGTCCAGCTTTATTGTCACTTGGAAATAATTTTACAAATATTCAGCTTCTGTAGACCAGTGCAGGTAGTCTCGTAAGTTAACACATTCCACATACCAACCGAAATAATTATATCTCCCTCCTGTCTGTAATAATAGTACTGCCACAGCATGACACGGCTAGGTTTGCTCAGCGACAACAAAACACATGTTTTAATATACAACATTTAATAACAATTACACAACAATACAAAATACACAAAGTTAATCCAGTGTTCAAAGATATCTCGTTTGCTAATACAAAGCACAGCTGTTGATTAAATTCCCACTGGAACATTCTTCTTTATGACTTTCCGTCATCAATTATTCCACTCGAGTATTCACCGGATTCACCGGATTATTCCACTCGAGTATTCACCGAACAAATCCCTGCATCCTAACCTATGTAATATATTATACGTCCTTAAATATTTCTCCGACTTCCAGTCCCTTTCCACGACATCCAGTCCCTTTCCATAGAAGGTAGTCGGTATCGGGTTTCCAAATCACAATATCTAGAAATCAAAGACATCACAACATCACAATGGTATCTCTATCGATGGCATATCCATCGGTCCATATGTGTTTCGAAAGCTACAATAGTAAACATACAGTTTACTGTTTAATAAACACTAAATTTCCCGATACATACCCCTGTATATATACATATAGGAACACCCAACCATGCATACAAAATAACGTATCATACAAAATTACAATTAATGTATATTTAATATAGCATACAATGTGTATAACATACAAAATATATTGTAACATTAATATACATACCACAATTACACTACTTTCCTCGCTTCAATTTCTCCAACATATACAAATAGACATACACATATAGTCAAACATTATTAACTTAACCTTTGAGCTCATGTCATACCAGAAGTATGTACCCCGACTGACTCCACTCACAGCCTCTCTCCCCTTTTATAATTGCCATGCACTGACTGCACGACCTGTGCACGCACTGTATAAAATATAGTTGAGCCGTCCATGCAAGATAATGAACACTTTCTAACATACTCATATGCGACAATAATACTGCATAACAAAATAAACGCAATTATACTACCACCCATAATAATCGCACTCATACACATATATATCCATATACATTTGTGACAGTTTCCATTAGTAGCAAGGTGCCATTTTTGTATTAACTATCACACATACAGGACAGCACATTCCACAGTTTGATATATCAGTCGTGATCTGCCATCTGCGATGTCCCATGGAGCAAAACACATAAGTTGGGACCCACCACTGGTCAATATTCAGGAAATGGAACGAGAATTGGAACACGAATGACAAACCCAGTAAATCTCAACATGCCAGGATATAACTGAAATATCCTAGGTCACAAGATAATGATGGTGGACTGTCTACGGAAAGTGGAAAGGACAGTCGAACAAGAATGGTAAAAGCTATTGTAATAACAGACCAGGGTCCCGCTCCATGAATGAACGTAGCTAAGGTTAATCACAACTACTTACGATTAATGTTATGCCTGTCGCATGTTCCACAAAGCAAGTGGTAGTCTTTTTAACTATTAATATCTTCTTTGCGAAGAAGTTCGAATTAGTTAACTAATGCATTGGTTACCGACCAGCTGGAACATATTGAAGGGAGAACATGTTTTATTTAACGACACTCTCAACACATTTTATTTAAGGTTATATGGCGTTGGACATATGGCTAAGTACCACACAGATATTGAGGGGGGAAACTCGCTGTCGCCACTTCAAGGGCTACTCTTTTCAATTAGCAGCAAGGGATATATTATATGCGCCAGCCCATAGACAGGATAGTGCATACCACGGCCTTTGATGTACCAGTCGTGGTGCACTGGCTGGGGCGAGAAATAGCCCAATGGGCCCACTGACGGGGATCGATCCCAAACCGACCGCGCATCAAGCGAGCGCTTTACCACTGAGCTACGTCTCGCCCATTGGAACATATTGAATGCATTCAGTGGTATCGGATATCCATGAGGTAATGTTGTCAGTGTATATGCCAAGTGATAATTGCCAAATGCATAAGACATGAGAGTTATCTCCCATAGTTACGCATGAAGGCCGTATTGTTATACTGCTTACCACCGAACGCAGTTTTGTAGAATATAGTATTGGTACATCAGATCCAGTTTTACAGAAATAATTTGTATCCTTCCTAGATAGCCATCATCTAACTGTTATATGACATCTACGTTAGCGGCTTACAACTGCCTGGTACCAATTGTAATTTTTCAACGTAATATACGACAACAGTAAACTACGCCGCATCGTGGAACAGCCTGGCGATCGTAGAAAAAAAATTACGATCGCGATGATAAGTATGTTAAAACGATAGTAGTGCTCATTTGCTACAACATCACAGAACGTGCAATGTTTCGGATATTTCATACCCTGTGATGAAACTGTTGATGTCTGTGACAATATTCGTATGGTCACGGAATTAAGTATGCACTACTTCCAGTTAATCGAGACATTGCAACATCATTTAACTTCAAGATGGTTGCCACAATAACGGCCAGTCGGAGAAAATGGTAATTTATGACATGACGTGAACGACGGCAATACTGGGTTAGTGACAAGGAAGACGATTAAAAGAACCTCTTCCTACCTATGTATCGCTTAATCATTCAAATCCACGATAGCCATGAACTACGGCAATAATGGGTTAGTGACAAGGAAGACGATTAAAAGAACCTCTTCCTACCTATGAATCGCTTAATAATTTAAATCCAAGATAGCCATGAACTACGGCAATAATGGGTTAGTGACAAGGAAGACCATTAAAAGAACCTCTTTCTACCTATGTATCGCTTAATCATTTAAATCCACGATAGCCATGAAAATGGGTTAGTGACAAGGAAGACGATTAAAAGAACCTGTTCCTACCTATGTATCGCTTAATCATTTAAATCCACGATAGCCATGCACTACGGCAATAATGGGTTAGTGACAAGGAAGACCATTAAAAGAACCTCTTCCTACCTATGTATCGCTTAATAATTTAAATCCAAGATAGCCATGAACTACGGCAATAATGGGTTAGTGACAAGGAAGACCATTAAAAGAACCTCTTCCTACCTATGTATCGCTTAATCATTTAAATCCAGGATAGCCATGAAAATGGGTTAGTGACAAGGAAGACGATTAAAAGAACCTGTTCCTACCTATATATCGCTTAATCATTTAAATCCACGATAGCCATGAACTACGGCAATAATGGGTTAGTGACAAGGAAGACGATTAAAAGAACCTCTTCCTACATATGTATCGCTTAATCATGTAAATCCACGATAGCTATGAAAATGGGTCAGTGACATGGAAGACGACTACAAGAACCTCTTCCTACCTATGTATCGCTTAATCATTTAAATCCACAATATCCATGAACTACGGCAATAATGGGTTAGTGACAAGGAAG
The DNA here is from genome assembly GCF_016097555.1 of Gigantopelta aegis. Taxonomy (NCBI): domain Eukaryota; kingdom Metazoa; phylum Mollusca; class Gastropoda; order Neomphalida; family Peltospiridae; genus Gigantopelta; species Gigantopelta aegis. The sequence continues at coordinate 38,547,701 of NC_054703.1, forward strand.
ACGATTAAAAAACCCTCTTCCTACATATGTATCGCTTAATCATGTGAATCCACGATAGCTATGAAAATGGGTCAGTGACATAGAAGACGACTACAAGAACCTCTTCCTACCTATGTATCGCTTAATCATTTAAATCCACGATAGCCATGAAAATGGGTTAGTGACAAGGAAGACAATTAAAAGAACCTCTTCCTACCTATGTATCGCTTAATCATTTAAATCCACGATAGCCATGAAAATGGGTTAGTGACAAGGAAGACAATTAAAAGAACCTCTTCCTACCTATGTATCGCTTAATCATTTAAATCCACGTTAGCCATGAAAATGGGTTAGTGACAAGACAGACAATTAAAAGAACCTCTTCCTACCTATGTATCGCTTAATCATTTAAATACACGATAGCCATGGAAATGGGTTAGTGACAAGGAAGACCATTAAAAGGACATCTTCCTACCTATGTATCGCTTAATCATTTAAATCCACAATATCCATGAACTACGGCAATAATGGGTTAGTGACAAGGAAGACCATTAAAAGAACCTCTTCCTACCTATGTATCGCTTAATCATTTAAATCCACGATAGCCATGAAAATGGGTTAGTGACAAGGAAGACCATAAAAAAAACCTCTTCCTACCTACGTATCGCTTAATCATTTAAATCCACGATAGCCATTAAAATGGGTTAGTGACAAGGAAGACGATTAAAAGAACCTCTTCCTACCTATGTATCGCTTAATGATTTAAATATACGATAGCCATGGAAATGGGTTAGTGACAAGGAAGACAATTAAAAGAACCTCTTTCTACCTATGTATCGCTTAATCATTTAAATCCACGATAGCCATAAAAATGGCCACACGTGTATGAAGTCTTACGTTCCATTTTTATCATATAATATCTTACATTTTCAGTGCAATCAAAGTATGCGATATTTTTCAGATCACACACTTTAAGAATTTGATAACTTTGCAAATTAGATGTAAATTAGTCGAGGTCTCGGCACTAGGTTTATTGACATTTAAGCAAACGTACTTGGGTACTCCATGATTGACGTATGCATTCATAGTCATCAAATAACGACATTTCAATGGCAATTTGACACTGAAAGCTGTCCAGCGTTCAGAAAACAAAACAACGTTAGGCATAACTTTATTTTGATGTAAGGACATCAAAAATGACGTCATTCGAGTTTGACGTCATTTCCATTCAAAAATACACCGCGCCACATATTCGCCAGAGGCTCCATAATACAAGTTTTATTCCTAATATATGATATTGACGATACCGAAAAGCACTCTGGTAATAACCTCTGTTTATCAAAAGCAACATATGTTGTATTAACACTTGAAATACACGGATCGTGAATACAATTATCGCCTTCACTTTGTAATACAAATAAATGCTTTCATTACTTGAAACTTAAACCATCCAAGATCTGAAGATCTCCAATTAATTTTGTATAAATATTTTCAAGAAAACCTATCACAAATATCATATAAAATAATAAGTCTTAATATGTAAACCAAATTGTAAATGTCTGCCTTGTTGTGAGAGATGGGCAAGTTGCAACTAATCATTGATGCTTTGGTAAATAATGTGGAATCCGTTTTATTTGTCCCATGTTCTTATCTTAATAATATATAGTGTATACCTCATCACTGCATTTCTTTGACCATGACTTCTTGTCTAAACGGCAATATAATTTTCTCCTATTTGAAAATTACTTTAATCAGAATTTGTGGAATGCGGCCGACATGTTCCATAAATACACGATATATTTGACTAACTTTAAGGTAACGACGAAATAGTTCATGTTTCAGGGAATTCGATTTTTTTTAATTTGTATATCACACTTGTAGAATCCCAAAATATCTGAATTGAGAACTAATGGGCCGATCACTGCCCAAGATGTCCTAGTGGAAATATTGTGCGCTACTACAACACCTCACAATGAAATTGCATTGCAGATGGATGACTTTTTAATTTTTTTATAAACGAGAGCTGCAAAGCCCCCTCCCCATACTACCACTCTCAAACTGTAGTTACTATGTACTTGACAGTTGACCCCTCCCCATACCACCACTCTCAGTGTGTAGTTACTATGTAATTGACAGTTCACCCATCCCCATACCACCACTCTCAAACTGTAGTTACTATGTAATTGACAGTTCACCCCTCCCCATACCACCACTCTCAAAGTGTAGTTACTATGTAATTGACAGTTCACCCCTCCCCATACCACCACTCTCAAACTCTAGTTTAACCGTTCATCCCTCCCCTAGCTGCTAGCATTGTCCCGCGATTGAAGATATTAAAACATTACGTGTGTTGGCCTCTATCGTGAATTATGTGAAATTATTTATTTTAAAAATTCTTCAGCCGTCTGTTTTGTAAACAAGCGTTCTAGGCCCATATAGCTGAAATTTGGTAGGTAGTTAGGGCCGCCAGGGGGATTGATTGTATTAAAAATTGTGTTTATATGTTATGCGTATTGGCCTTTATCGCGAATTTCGGATTGTTTGTCAGTTTTTATGACGATTACAGGTAAAACGTCTTGCTATTATTGTTGATGACAGTATTGCTATTGCTATATTGATGTTAAGTGTTTTGTAATGTTGACTAAATATAAATTTAGAGACACTCGTGCTTTAAAGGCATATTGTCACAGACCACTGACCTATTTAATGGTCTAACGAAGTATTACCTGAACATAAATAATTTGATTTGTCCCTAAATGTACTTTATTCAACCATCTTCATAACCAACATACTCCATTTATTAATGATATTTTGTAAAACTAATTGAATTATGGCAATGGTCCATAATTCAAAAACTAAAATTACTGAGAGGGTTGACATGGATTTCACTCCATCATGGTTCAGTTAGGGTGATGCAATAGCTAGATTTGGTTTCCAACAATTAATGTAATTTTTAGTTATTATCCATTTTTAGAGAAATAAGGTCCTTAAATCCGTGACAGTATGCCTTTAAATACTGATGCATAGTTTTCTCTATTAGAGCCGAAACACTGAAATCAAACACTACTTATATTCCATTGTTTATATAATTAATGTTCGTACATTGAAGTGTTTCTGGTCAACCTGGTGTTTCTAATATCACGAAATGCATTTTTCATATTTTCAAAAACGCACAATTGTCTGAGGAGTAATTTAGCTCAGTCGTTTGAGTATTCGCCCGAGGTGCTTGCGTCGCAGGATCGAACCACCTCAGCTGATCTATTAACTGATTGGATTTTTTCTCTTTGCAACCAGTTTGCCACAACTGGTCAAAACAAAGAAAGAAATGTTTTATTTAACGACGCACTCAATACATTTTATTTACGGTTATATGCCGTCAAACATATGGTTAAGGACCACACATATTTTGAGAGGAAACCCGCTGTCGCCACTACATGGGCTACTGTTTCCGATTAGCAGCAAGGGATCTTTTATTTGCGCTTCCCACAGGCAGGATAGCACAAACCATGGCCTTTGTTGAACCAGTTATGGATCATTGGTCGGTGCAAGTGGTTTACACCTACCCATTGAGCCTTGCGGAGCACTCACTCAGGGTTTGGAGTCGGTATCTGGATTAAAAATACCATGCCTCGACTGGGATCCGAACCCAGTACCTACCATCATGTAGACCACAGCTGGTCAAAGACCGTGGTATATGTGTTCCTGTCTGTGGGAAACTGCATATAAAATATCCCTTGATGCATTGGGGAAAATATAGTGGGTTTCTTCCGATGACTACGCGTCAGAATTACCAAATATTTCACACCCAATAGACGATGATTAATTAATTAATTAATGTGCTCCAGTGGTGTCGTTAATCAAAACAAACTTTAATGACGCCACTGGTGCACATTGATTTGCTAATTGGAAGTAAAGCATTTGAAAGCACTGACACATAATCAACAAAAGACCTCTGTGGATTTACTCAACTGATTTTTTTCTCGTTCCAACCAGTGCTTCACAACTGGTCAAATGTCGTGGTATGTGCTTTCCAGTCTAAAGATTCCTTGCTGCATTAGGACACATGTGGCGGGATTCCATTGATAACTACGAGTCAGAATTACCAAATTACCATAGCCGATGATTAACTAATTAATGTGCTCTAGTGGTGTCGTGAAAGAAAAAAAACAACTTTAAGTTTAACATTCGCCAGAGGAAACTCGGTATATTTATTCATTAGTAGCAAAGATACTTTTATATCACCTTCCCACAGACAACACAGCACATACCATGCCCTTTGATATACCAGCCATGGGGTACTGGCCGTGACTGGGGAGAAAACATTCCACTGAGGAGGTTCTATCCTATGACACAATCACCACAGACAACACAGCACATACCACGCTCTTTGATATACCAGCTATGGGGTACTAGCCGTGACTGTGGAGAAAACGTTCCACTGATGAGGTTCTATCCTAAGACTCAATCACCACAGACGAGTTCTCTAACTACTGAGCTAAATCCCCCCCCCCCCCCCCCCCCCCCTCTTATATGAGAGGTGGCGGCTTGTTACTCTAATCAAAGAGGCTTGACACTAACGATAATTGTAATTTCTAAGTAGCTTATCGATAGTACAATTTCCTTATTAATTCCGACATCTGTGAGTGGTCATTTCTAAATTAAAATAAAATTTTCTAATTCTCAAATATTACAGTGCGATGGATGTTTACCTTTCCTTAGAGTCATTGTGTTTCCGTGTGATTTTAATTATATATTTTTTCTTGAAAACTCGCTTTTTTATATTATTCTAAGCAACATTTAGATTTCAATACTATTAACTTCTGCAGAAATTTAATTAACTGGCTTTTGAAGGTGATACCGTTGGCACTATAATTTGCGATATCTCCTACGATATCTCCGCAGGAGATATCGCTTCTTATAATCTTGATTGGTCAAATTTTAATCACAAGACAATGCTTTGTTAGTCACTGTGTTTGTTTCAGCGCTACACCTACCATTAGTGACGTCACGCCACAGCCGATCTGCTAGTTAACGAGTCTACCGCTGACATTACTGACATTGTTTATAACCGTTGCAAATGAAAAGAATGATAATGGATGATAAAAAAAAAAATCCCCCCCCCCCACCCCCCCTCGGCAAGCCTCGGATTTCATACTTTTGTCAACTCTTGCTGATAAATTATGATATCACAAGACACTCGGGGAATATATATTAATCACTTCTGACAGAACAAAGATGACTATTTCCAAATAGACACAGCGACGGGATTTGAAATTGTATATGCGCATTTGGAGTTTATTTTACTACCCCTGCGTGTGCTGTAACCTCACCGTGGTGCAGGGGTGTAACATTCTCTTTGAGAATGGCCAATACAGCACAAAATTAAAGTTTTTGAGTAATATTCAGTATCCGTAAAATTCTGTGATATTTGTGTTTTTGCACAGTTCTTTACACTGTTTTTGAATTTTTATATTGATGTTGATCATCACTTTATTTATTTGCATTACCATAGTTTGACACCCAATAGCCGATGTATTTTTCGTGCTGGGGTGTCGTTAAACATTCATTCATTCATTCATTCATTATTTTACTAATTTGTTTCTTAAAAGTGCATAAAACGTTACAAATATTATATGGCGCTGTTTTCACAGTACGTTGGTCTGCGCCGTACAACAGTTGTTCTGAACAAATTGTGCAGGCGGAGGAATACACGGTGAGATAAACTTCCTTACACTATTTCTTGATTCGAACTGTGTTGGTATCTGAACTTCTGTGAATCTTACATTTAAGATATATTTCATTATTTAGATATATTATATGTTCCATGTTCATATGTATGCTCGGTTCTATGAATGAACGAATTGTCGTCTGTTTTGTCGTTTAGGGTAACGACGTCTACGTAGGCGAGACGGCAACAAAATGTTTTATTATTCTATCAACATGCAGGTCATATTTTATACAAACTAATTCCAATGTTACATATTTTCTCTTACAGAATTCATCACATACAATTTAAGAATATCAAAGTTATTTCATGTGATTAATTTGACTATATTAGTTACCTTCTGAATTTACTAAGTAACTGCCCCCTCCCCACCATTTGATGTAACAAAGGCCGTTTTATGTACCATCATATCTGTGGGGTGGTGCATATAAACATCCATTGCTGCTAATCGGAAAGAGTAGCCCATGAAGTGGCGACAGCGGGTTTCCTCTCTCAATATCTGTGCGGGTTTTCTCTCTTAACGTCTGTGTGGCCCTTAACCATATGTCCGACGCGATATAACCGTGAATAAATTGTCTTGAGTGCGTCGCTAAATAAAACATTTCCTTCCTTCCACATATTCGGTGTGTTTCTGGTAGTACTAATACCAGCAGTTACTCATCTTATCTACTTGTGCATACGTTTGATCCTATTAGTGATAAGAATCTAATACGAGTATTATGTAAGAAGGTAGGGTGAATAGAAACACGACTAATGTCTCGGACCAGACCAGTGACTATCCAGAGGCCGGGCCCGGGATGGACATATCCGAAACCTTAAAGGGACAGACCCTAATTTTTAAACATTAACATTTTCCACCTAGACTTTAGTTTCAGCCCGTAAAAATGGACACTAAGTTGGGTTAATTTACACATCTGCAACAAATTTGAATACAACAGAGTGAAACAAGAATCTGTGACGTTGAAATGTCCTTAAAATAGACTAAAACGCGACTCTATAACCGTTACTTCTGAGACGCACGTGCGGTTTTAAAAATATGAAAAATGCATTTCTCGAGGTGTTGTAAACACCAGGATTACCAGGATGACCAGAAACACTTCGGTCGTACGAAAATGAATAATCTAAACAATAGCATATAAGTAATGTTTGATCTGTGATCATAAACGACTCTAATAGTGAAAATATCTTAGTGTTTAAAAACTAGGGTATGTCCCTTTAATTGGGCATGTTAAAAGGGTACTCTCTCATATTTTTAAAAACGCACGTGCGTCTGAGAAGTAGCAGTTATGTAATCGAGTTTTAGTCTATTTTTAGAGGGTATTTCACCATTTCAAAATCACAGACTCATGTTTCACTCAATTGTAACTGTATCCAAATGTGTTACAGGTTTGTAGATTAAATAAACTTAGTGTTAAATTTCACGGGTTGAAACTAGGGTCTGTCCCTTTAATGGCACCACTAGAGCACATTGATTTACTAATCTGTAGTTATTGGATGTCAAACACTTCTGTCTAATTCTGACATAGCGTTAGATAATATAGAAAAAAACCCCGCTACATTGTTCCATTAATAGCAAGTAATCATGTATATGAATTTTCCTACAGACAGAACAGCACATACCATGACAAATGATATACCAGTCGAGAGGCACTGTTTGGGTGTATTTTATCCAAATTCTGTTGACATTTTCTCTAACTTCTAGAATAACTTTAATGTCATCTACTCTTAGTCTCGTCTTTGTAAGCAGTCTCAGCCAGTACTTCCCTTTCAGCCTTCAATGTTCTTGGTAAGTGTTAGTATTGTGTTTTTGGATTTAAGAGAAGTGAAACCTTAAATAAAATCAGTTCTTTGTCCCCCATATATTCGAAGTTTGCTACAATAGGCGATGGTGCAGTTGAGTCAGCAAACTGTCTTAGCCTGTGCACATTTATGAAACGAACACCGTCGACTTAGCCTTTTTTGTCAACCTGTCGGAGAACGAAGTGCATAGAAGAATGTCCGTCTTTTCAGCATTCTCACGTGCATTTAACGAAGACGTCGACACTTGCAAACCGTAGAACAACAATTTGTATTGGTGGTTGTGGATTTCGCGACGAATTAATTCCTCTTGAAGTGCCCCTGCGCGTGCTGTAACCTCACCGTGGTGCAGGGGTGTAACATTCTCTTTGAGAATGGCCAATACAGCACAATTGAAATTTTGATTAAAAGTCAGTATCTATCTGTGATATTTGTATTTTTGCACAGTTCTTTACACTGTTTTTCTTTACATCTTGAATTTTTATATTGGTGTTGATCACCACTTTATTTGTTTGCATTACCATAGTTTGACACCCAACAGCCGATGTATTTTTCGTGCTGGGGTGTCATTCATTCCTCTTGAAGTGATTTTAATTTAACATCTGTTTCTGTTCTAACATCTGAACTTTTACTTACATTATCCTCAAGCAATTCTATTCGTCTTTCGTGCATGTCAATACTCGTTTTGTGAGCGACTAGGGTACCGTTAATTTGAAACAACTGTTTTCTAATCGCCTCAACCAGTTCCATTTTTATCAACTGCAATTTGTTTGTTATATTTTCCTCGAACTGTTCAAATATTTTTTATTTTTTTTCAAGTATCCATGCGTTATGTTTGTATTTGTACGAACCAACTCACTCGCTGTGTTGTTGCCTTCTTTGTCTTGTTCACCCCGATTACCACCACGTGTACTGTGCGCGTGCACGTGCTCCATGTCCGTCATGGCATCTTGGAAACTGGCTTCTCACAAAAGCTTGCTAGCGTACTTTCTTTTTGTTTCTTAGGGGTGGCGGTGTCCTTCTGGTGCCGGCATGTCGAATCCAATTACAAAGACATTAGTGTACTAAATAAAACTTCAAATTATATGTTGGGTCGCAACTCAAACCATTTTGACCGAGATCAACGAAGAGAACATATCAACCGGAAGTCGTTATATACATCTTAGTCGATAATTTGGTAATATTTTAGCTGCTGAACAGTATGGTTATAACAGCTACAGCGTTGTAAAAAAAACAAAATGGATGTTATGCGTGTTATGCGTGCTAAAATGATTATGTTACGACATAGGTCTAACAACTTAATATGCATTTGATATATTATAGGGGACGAAGCGTAGCCCAGTGGTACAATGCTCACTTGATGCGCGGTCGGTTTGGGGTCGATCCCCGTCAGTGGGCCCGTTGCGCTATTTCTCGTTCCAGCCAGTGCATCACGACTGGTATATCACAGGCCGTGATATGTGCTATCCTGTCTGTCGGATGGTGCAGTTAAAATATCCCTTGCTGCTAATCGAAAAGAGTAGTCCATGCAGTGGCGATAGCGGGTTTCCTCTATCAATATCGGTGTGGTCCTTAACCATATGTCTTACGCCATATAACCGTAAATAAAATGTGTTGAGTGCGTCGTTAAATAAAACATTTCTTTTTTTCTTTAATAAAACATACTGTAATATCTCAAAATTGGTTAATAGAAAATACATTGATGCTGTTGTTAGGAACTTACTGATCCATTTCCTCTACTCTGGTGTACACCGTATACACATTAATTAATAACAATAACGGCGCAGTGGTCAAGCCATCGGACTACAGACTGGTAGGTAAAGGTTTCGCAGCCCGGTACCGGCTCCAACACAGAGTGAGTTTTTAAGGGCTTAATGGGTAGGTATACGGCCACTACACCCCCTCTCTCTCTTTAACCACTAACCAAGAAACCCACTGTCCTGGAGAGACAGCCCAGACAGCTGAGGTGTGTGCCCAGGACAGCGTGTTTGAAGCTTAATTGGATATAACACGAAAAATAAATTGAAATTAAATCAAATGAATAATAATGTAATTAGCTTAAACAAAACATTGTTGAACTAACATCATAGTCTAGTAGACTGAAGTATTTCCTTCTGATTTAGGCGTACGGGTTCCCATTTGTGTAGTGGGGGCAGGCTAGTTTTTGCTCTAAATAAACGAAAATGTCCGCATCTGGAAAACAACATTTATTAATAATATTAATATATATTACTAATTACCAAACAACTATATGGGTTGCAAACGAATCACTACGCATATTTACTTGGATTACAGCTACTTTTTGAGGGTAGAATGATGGAAATAGATCTCAGGTAAGCTCATTTAGCTATACATACCTCTATAACTGTTGCTCGAACTTGAGGTTGTGCTCAAACACAACTGCCCGCTGTCTCCTACCTGTATGGATTCATTTAATCTAGGGGTGTGGCGTAGCCCAGTGGTAAAGCGTTCACTTGATTCACAGTCGGCCTGGGATGGATACCCGTCGGTGGGCCCATTGGGCTATGTCTCGCTCCAGCCAGTGCACACGACTGGTATATCAAAGGCCGTGGTATATTCTATCCTGTCTGTTGGATGATGAATATAACATATCCCTTGCTAATCAAAAAGAGTAGCCCATGAAGTGGCAACAGCGGATTTCCACTCTCAATATCTGTGCGGTCCTTAACCAAATGTCCGACGCCATATAACCGTAAATAAAATGTGTTGAGTGTGTGGTTAAATAAAACATGTTCTTCCTTCAGTTAGTCTAATTTGCTTAAACCATCATCAAAACTAGAAATAGGAGAACAAACTGACATTGGTTTAGTGTTTGGAAGCGATCTGCTGTTCGATTCCTCTGTGACGTTTGGTCTAAAGTCGACAAACTCTGACATGCAAGCTGGACTTCTATTCCCATTGGCATACGCCTTGCATCTGCACGCAATCTTACAATTCAACTTTCGCTTTATGATATTCCTGTAGTTAGGTGAACTTGCCATTAGGATGTAAAAATTCTGCGCAAAGTTGACCAGGTATAAAATATTAAATGACGGTGAAAATTTGGTGACAACATTTAAAGTATTAGAATCTGATTTAGTTATTAGTAGGATCACAACAACGCTGTCCGCGAGAGATGAAGGTAGGAGAGACAGGAGAGCCAGTACGGAGATCAACATGAGAGGGCGGATTGACTTGTCCTTTTTCTGTTCCATAGAACCAGAGCTGGTGGAGGTGAATCTCTTTCTGAAGGAGATGCTGCGCTGGATGTGGATTCCAATCACTATGTTGAAGATGAGAATCAAGAGGCAGGGGAGGTTAGAATTGAAAACCAGACGAACAAAACCAAAGTAAACCACGAGGTGGTCTTCTATGAAACATATATTTGACTCTTCGACAATCCTGATACCTTGCAACAGCGGCAGCATCAGCAATGTTAAAAGAGCGGCAAGGCATGAGCAGACGATCTTTGCTTTTCTTCGCGTGCAGAATCGATCAAGATTCAGCGGGAAAACAACACAGAAGAACCGATCCAGAGTCAGTCCAACCACAAACCAAGGCGAGAGTAGCATGGCGGTGAACATAAAGAACATCCACACTCTGCAGGCAGCCACGTACATACCAATGATGTAGAAGGAGTGGAAGAATCTCAGCGACTGATACGTGCAGAATGACAATAGAACAGCGCTGTCCGCCACTGCTAGAAATCTCAAATAAACAGGGTAGGATAAGGATGAGAACTAGAGGTAAGAAAAAACAACAACGTCTTGTGTCTAATTATCCCCAGTACCTAGGTGGGGTGATGGATATTCACTGAAAGTAAAAGTAAAGTTTGTTTTATTTAACGATGCCACTAGAGCACATTGATTTTTTTTATCTTATCATCGGCTATTTGACGTCAAACATATGCTACTCTTTTACGACAGGCAGCAAGGGATCTTTTATTTGCGCTTCCCAAAGGCTGGATAGCACAAACCATGGCCTTTGTTGAACCAGTTATGGATCACTGGTCGGTGAAGTGGTTTACACCTACCCAATGAACCTTGCGGAGCACTCACTCAGGGTTTGGAGTCGGTATCTGGATTAAAAATCCCATGCCTGGACTGAGCTCAGAACCCAGTACCTACCAGCCTGTAGACCGATGGCCTAACCACGACGCCATCGAGACCTGTAATCACTGAAAGATGATGGTGCGGTATGAGGAATGCCACATAAAAAATCTTTATAATTGTGCCTTAATGTTTATAATACAGCAACGTACAACGAACATGCTTATAACGAACTACTGCTTAGAACGAACTGATCGTGAAGTCCAGTGTTGTCTCACAAGTGTGTATAAGAAACTACTGCTATAACTAACTGTCATGGTCCCTTCCGGTTATAAGAGTACTTTACTGTATATATATATATATATATATATATATATATATATATATAATGACGTCATTTTGGATGTCCTTACATCAAACTAAACTAGCGCCTAACGATTTTTTTGTTTTCTGAACGGTGGACAGCTTTCAGTGTAAAATTGCTATTGAAATGTTTTTTATTTGATGACTATGAATGCATGCGTCAATTATGGAGTGTCACCCATGTGCGTTTGCTTAAACGTCAATAAACCTAGTGCCGTGACCTCGATTAATTTACATCTAATTTGCAAAGTTATGAAATTCTTAAAGTATGTGATCTGAAAAATATCACATACTTTGATTGCACTGAAAATGTAATATTGTTGCTAATAAACAAGAACCAAGTTAGAGATCACCTTTACTAACACGTTACATATATCACGAAGTGCACTGTGACGTTAGATGTTGAAATGCATGATACGTTCATATCCCACGATACCGTTTGTTGGTTTCCTATAATACAATTTCAAACCTTGACCGCACTGTACCATTTAACTCTTATAGTGTGCATTGTTTTACATATCAATAATTATAATACTAATAATTACTACTATTATACTATTACTAATATTGTTTTTATTTGTTAAATTTTATATTCATTTAGTGGTTAGTTGTAAACGTTTGTGAAAGATGTCAAACCAATGTCTTATATCGTAAAATATGTTGTTGGTTGTTGTTTGTTTTTTGTTTTTTGTTTTTTTTACAAATAAAGCCATTGTTATTGTTATGCGCCACCTACCCCCAGGTACCCATTTATCATACTTTGACCTCCAATAGCCGATGCATTTTTTTCGCGCTGGTTTGTCATTAAGCATTTAACATGAAGTATTAATAGCAAATGTTAGAAAATAAATACATGTTTTTTTATGTTTTAAAGTTATAACAAAATGATAACGATGATGATGATGATATATTAATAACTTAAGTAAATAAGTAAGTAAGTAAGTGGATGACTTCCGTTTATGTTTATGACTTTTTGTTGAACACATTCACTTTGGATGACTTCCGTTTATGTTTCATTCTAAACAGCGGCACACAAATAATACGGCACGTTTCGTGGTATGGGAACACCAACATTCCAATCCTCACTTGTGTTTAAAGTTTAAAGTTTACTTCAACCTAAAACAGAAGGTACTCTTTGTTTTTTCTTTGTTTTTTAAACCGATGCTAATATGTGTTAAAGTTCGCACTAGTAATACACAAAACAATGTATAATTTTTAAAAAAGAAGGTTTTTCCAAGACGACACAGCATACATGACGATTTTGAATCTGTCATTGCTATATTAAGCACCATAATCCTGAAAAAGACTGGTCCCCAATGAATTTATGACAGGTTGATAAGGGTAAACACACATATCTCGATACCAGGCGATTTATCTACATTCGTTTTAACTGCGTTTCGTGTTTATATTCAACTGAGGTTCAAGCACGCTGACATGGGCATACACACACAGACACACGCACACACGCGCGCGCGCACATACACACACACACACACACACGCACACACCTCAGCTATCTGGGCTGTCTGTTCAGGGCAGTGGATTAATTGTTAGTGGTTAGTGGTAGAGAAGAGGGTGTAGTTGTTTTACACCGACCCATTAAGTCGTTAAACCTCGCTCTCTGGATGGGAGCCGGTGACAAGCTGCGAACCCAGTACCTACCAGTCTTATGTCCGATCGCTTAACCACCCCCACAATAGTTTACTAAATCAAAACAGAGCTCATTGGGAAGTAGTTGTGATGACATACACTACTGAATCACTGTAAAATTATTGTTGATATGAGGTGTTCGGGAAAGATGAGCATATCCTACCCCACCGGTGACACCCGTCATGGGTTATGTCCCCACAGCTGTCAAGTCCGTCACTTCATCTAAACTGATGTCAATTTAAGCAAGTGTTTCACCAAGTAGATGGAAACGTATGTCCAATGCTTTGAACAACATCATCGATCATGTTGATCAGTGATGCAGTATATGCAGTAAAGAAAGAAGGAAATGTTTTATTTAACGACGCACTCAACACATTTTATTTACGGTTATATGGCATCAGACATATGGTTAAGGACCACACAGATATTGAGAGAGGAAACCCGCTGTCGCCACTTCATGGGCTACTCTTTTAGATTAGCAGCAAGGGATCTTTTATATGCACCATCCCACAGACAGGGTAGTACATACCACGGCATTTCATATACCAGTCGTGGTGCACTGGCTGGAACGAGAAATAGCCCAATGGGCCCACCGACGGACGTCGATCCCACGCCGACCGCGCATCGAGCGAGCGCTTTACCAATGGGCTACGTCTCGCCACTTATATGTAGTAAGGTCACTACACAGTTTCTATATTACTAACAACAAACCCTCTTCTTGGACAGACAGTCCGGATACTTGGGGTGGGTGCACAAGACAGCGAGGTTGAAACGTAACTGGAGCAACCAGGAAAATTGGTATAAAAAACCCCACATCACATATCACTAATTTAAAATTGTGCTGATATGTTAGACTCACCAACTACTCATCAACCAAACCTGCATTTATGTGCCTATATCCACTGAAGGTTCAGACACGCCCATCTCGATCGCCACCTCCACAAATGTTGGTTGTATCGATAGGGACAGAAAGAGGGTTGTTTGACTATTGGAGGCAATGCAGATTGTTAAATATTTAAAATGGGCCAAATGGGATTACTAGTATTTAATATTGTTTGGTCTGTCATATATATATATTCATATACATATACATATACATATACATATACATATACATATACATACACATACACATACACATACACATACACATACACATACACACACACACACACACACACACACATATACATACATACATACATACATACATGCATACATACATACATACATATATATATATATATATATATATATATATATATATATATATATATATATATATATATATATATATAGACACACATACACACACACACATACATATATATATATCAAACTTTTCTTTTATGCCTATTGAACAAGTATTTAGCAATGATGAACATCATCGACTAGTTAGAGAAACTTTTTGGATTCACGAACTGAGAACCAAAACGCCACATGGACTTAATGATAACGTTATATTTCATGTAAACACATCTTAGGCATTCAGTAACGTTATAAATATCCAATGCAGTACAGTGACATTACTTTGTGTTTCCATGTTCCATAATTAATTAAATAATCTTGTCTTTATAGTAATTTAACAAAATTGCTATAAAATGCATTTATACACTTATTATTACCTTTTTCTATTTAAAATGTGACAATGTTCTTTAAAATTTCAATATGTTCAGTTAGTGGTCTAATGTCTGTTTTGACGGCTACTGTTCAATGCATTAACCTGCTGTTTTTAGACTACTGTTGTATCTACGCAGATCCTGTACAGATTGATAAAACAATATTACAATAATGGAAATGAGAGTGTATAAAAAATAAAAAAATAATCTGTTTGTCTCAATGACGTCATGATGAGAATGACGTCAGGATGACGTTACGTCATCTTATTGTTAATTTGAAAAAGGTAATATGCCGAAACATGTCATTATTAAATAACTGAACTGTTGGTAGTAGTTTCATTATTATTATTTGTTTTTAAATGTAAATTTGTTATATATATATATATATATATATATATATATATATATATATATATATATATATATATATATATACACACACACACATACATGCATATATATGAGGCTGTTAACATTGCACATATTCAATTAAAGAGAAAAATATGCCGAAACATGTCATTATTAAATAACTGAACTGTTGGTAGTAGTTTCATTATTACTAATTTTTTTAAAATGTAATTTTGTTATATATATATATATATATATATATATATATATATATATATATATATATCTATAATAATGTGCAATGTTAACAGCCTCATATATATGCATGTATGTGTATATATATATATATATATATATATATATATATATATATATATATATATATATATATATACACATACATGCATATATATGAGGCTGTTAACATTGCACATTATTCAATTAAAGAGAAAAATACAGAAATAATGTTTTGTTTTTTTGTTACTACTTACAAATTTACGGTTAAACTTTATTTTTAGCTATATGTTAGACTAAAATTCAAAGCTATACTTATACCGTACTTAATACGAAAGATACTTCGTCATCCAGACCATAATATTCCATTTGTCAGACGTCCCAATTGTCACAGTTGTGTGGCACAAATGGCTTACAAAACCACATGAGACTTGCCTCTTGTGATTTTGGATCAGTCCAAATGGACGTTATCTCCAGAAAAAAAGAGAGTATCTGGCTTTTCAGGTATTATATTTCAGATGAATCGGTACTAATAGAATTACTTCCGCGTAAAGCTAAGCTCAAAGACATCAATGTCTTTGAAGATACCTGATTTAACCGAATAGCTGAATAATAGTGGCTTAGATCTGTGATATGTACAAACGTTTTCGGTATTAATTTTGCTGTTAATTATTCAGTTTCTTCAGTTAAGTGCATCACATGTTTATAAGAAAATGGCATCGACATAGCTGATAAATGTATGAAGGGTCCACGGAAATAACCTTCAAAGTCACAAGTTTTGGTATTTTTGAGATAATTGAATTTTAAAGTTATACATCTCTGTAGTAACGCAAGCTTGAAATATTTATGCCTAAGCAATCATATTTAATAACAACCATTAATGGCTTATCACAATTATAGAGTTTTATTTCATTGTGTTAATCTGACCTTGACATGCACGACCTTTAAAACATTGGCTCTCTCTTTGGACTGCACAGGTATATCCATTGTATTTTACAGTTTTGATCATATGACGTCGGATTCACATTGATTCCACATTATTTTCGTTACATTATTTAATATTTTCTATTTATTGGCAACACTATCCATCTTAATAGTGGTACAATATGTAACTCGTCCGAAAGTGAGGTGTATACATATGACAGATTGAAAGTTCGCCCGTGTCACCTGTTTTGACGTAACGTCACTGAAATATACATAATTAGCTTATACTGTGTGAACGAAGAAGTTTGTTTTGTTTAACGACACCACTATAGCACTTGATTTATTAATCAGCGGCTATTGGATGTCAAACATTTGGTAATTTTGACATATAGTGTTAAAGAGGAAACCCGCTACATTTTTTCCATTCGTATCAAGGGATATTTTATATGCGCCATTCTACATACAGGATAACACATACCACGAACTTTGATATACCAGTCGTGGTGCACTGACTGGAACGAGAAATCGCCCAATAGGGTCAACGCCGGGGATATATCCCAAACCGACCGCACATCAAGCGAGCGTTTTACCACTAGGTTATATCCCGCCCCTACCGTGTGGATGATCATGTTATAGCACTGGAGTAGTTTGCAGTTAAAAAGTGCATACTCTAAAATAGGTTATAGCATATAATCGACAAATATGTCAAACGGGGACATCGTACAATGTAGATTATTCCCTTTGACCCTTCATATATATATCAACACCACCCAATGCTTGCGTCGCAAGATCGAAACACCTCGGTGAATCCATTCAACTGATTGGGTGTTTCTCATTCCAACCAGTGCACCACAATTGGTGAAAAACCGTGGTATGTCTTTCCTGTCTTTGGGCAATTGTATAGAAAAGATTCCTTGCTGCTAATGGACCAACATAGCGGGTTTCTTCTGATGACTACTAGTCAGAATTACCAAATGTTTGACATCCAATAGCCGATAATTAATCAATCAATGTACTCCAGTGGTGTCGTTAAACAAACTTTAAGGTTACCTTTTGACGCCACCCAAAGATATCAGTTTAATTTTGCGGGTCCTCAATACTATAAAATAATAGCTACGCGCTCGGTTTCCTACAATGTACAGTCAGTCAGCAAATTATATCACATCTTGGTGTTTTATCATTAGAGTTATCGTACGAAAACAAAATCCGACCTGACATTTGCTTTGCATTCAGTTGTAATAATGAATGAATTAATGTTTAACGACACTGCAGCACGAAAATTACATCGGCTATTTGGTGTCAAACTGTAGTAAAGGCAAATCTACAGTGATGATCAACATCAATATAAATATTCAACAGTAAACAAAAGCACAATGTAAAGAACTGTGCAAAAATACAAATATCACAGATAAGTAATATTAAAATTTAGAATAAATGTCAGTATCTCGAAGAACTTGTAATAAAAGTTCTGGATGGATTCCATCACAGTTCTTTTCCAAATACGTTTTTTTGACATGAGAACATTCCACCAAAATGTGCCGTACCATCAGATTGCATTGACAATGCTCACACTGAGATGGAGGATCTTTCTTCAAAATAAACGAATGGGTTACTTAAGTATGACCTAAGAGATTTAATGACTTCAATATATGCGTCATCATATTTCATCGTTCCTTCCTTTCGGACACGAGGTTTTGGAATATCAGGCAGTTGTGTGTCGTGAAATATTTCAGTTTTAAATGGAATAGCAAGAGATTTGTGCTGGACCGTCGTAACACCTTAAAAAAATTAGGTTCCATATTATCTTCACAAGAGTGGAAAACTATCTATAATTTACCATTTCTATGTACAAACGACACAACTTTACTATGGTTTCACAATATAACCTTACATCGAAAAATAACAACAAACACCTTTTTTTTATAAAATAAAATATATAGAATCAAATATCTGTGAGTTTTGCCATACACAGCCAGACACATTGGAACATTCATTGTTCTAAAGTCTTAGTTATATTATGAAAAGTAATACCATGACCAAGGTGAACATATACAATTTGATAAACAGACAGTATGGTTTGCAATTTTAAAGAAAAAAAAGTATAATGATATTTGCTATTTTGCTCATTGTTAATGTTAAATGTTACTTACACAGAAGCAAAATGCAGAAACACAAACATATATGCTCTTTTAAATATTATAAAAGATAGAATACAAATTGATAAATATATATTTTACAACAATTTCAGTGTAAAGAATATGAACAATATTGGGCACCTTGGTTAATATTCCTGGAAACACGACTCAGCAATAGATTGGTCTGGAGGTATTTATTGCAAATAAACATTGTAATGTGTTCTATTTCAAAATCGTATCTTAACTTTCCTACTTTCTTTCCTTCTTTCATTTCTTCTCTCCTTCTAAACCTTTTTCTTTCTTTACTTCTAACTCCACTGTCAACCCCATGTGTTACATAAACATGTTTTATGTATTCATGTTTAGTTATACTGTTGTGATGTACCATATATATTCATATTGTGTTTATATTAGCACGACTTTAAGGTAGTGATATCAGAGCCCCATATTAAAAAAAAAACCCAAAAAACCCAAAAAAAAAAAAAAAAACCCAACAAAAAACAAAAAACAAAAACAAAAAAACAAACAAACAACAACAACCAAACAACTAAATAAACAGGTAAGTGAAGCGTAATTAAAATGTGTATCAAAACCAGTAGCATTTTGATAATTTGTCTCGGCAAATGGTAAACAAAAGTAATATCATTCGATATAAACGTAAAATAGGACAATTACCATTGTTAAATAGATATTTAATCAAACAACGTAATATCATAAGCTTTAATTTCCCAAAATAATCTGATATGACCTGTACATATACATACATATACACATATAAATACACACACCTGCACGCACACACGCACACGATGAAGCCTGTCTGAATTTGATCACGCCGGGGACGTACTATTTACGTATGTTTGAAATGTCAAATGTACTTTGTCAAAGAAAGTTGTTAAAATGTTAAAGCATTGCCCTGAATAATTGACAGTTTGCCTGAAATATGTCAATAACCATCAGCGTATTTAGTGAAGTTAGAAGTAAAGAAAGAAAATGGTTTAGAGGGTTGTCTTCACAGACTATTTAATGGGGACTATTTAATGGGTGGTCTTCACAGACTATTTAACGGGAACTATTTAATGGGTGGCCTTCACAGACTATTTAACGGGAACTATTTAATTCTAAAATGTTGCGTCAAAGCACAAATCAGTCACTCACTTGGGAGAGGGGCGTAGCCCAGTGGTAAATCGTTCGCCTGATGCCCGGTCGGTCTGGGATCGATCCCCGTCGGTGGGACCATTGGGCTATTTCTCAGTCTAGCCAATGCTCCACAACTGGTGTGTAACAGTGGCCGTGGTATGTACTATCCTGTCTGTGGGATAGTGAATATAAAAATGTTCTTCTACTAATCGAAAAGAGTACCCGTGATGTGGCGACAGCGGGTTTCCTCTCTCGATGTATGTGTGGTCCTTAACTATATGTCAGACGACATATAACTGTACATAACATTCTAAGCAAAAAGATGCTAACAGTGACAGTACTATTATTTTCAAATGAACATGCCTATGTTACGAAACATATTTATTACGTTTTCTTACACATCCGTTGGAGAGAACATTATTCGTTACTTTACGTAACACATATTTCTTGACACGTAATATACGTGTGATAACATTTCAAAGACATACGACTGGCTGCTCCTATGTGATGACCACGTCACCAATGCAATACCACACAATACAATGGAAAAGCACGGTAGAAATCGATCACTAGACATGGACTGACGCACAAGTTCACTTTAAAGGGACATTCCTGAGTTTCCTGCACGTTTAAAGGTGTTATCGACTAACAGATACATTTTAACGATTGTAATTACACATCAAATATATTTTTCTGCATACAATATTACTGACTGTATATTTCTCATATCTGTATAACAGCAACAGAAAACTTCGTGTAGTAAAGTGTTAACCTGATGCGCGGTCAGTCTAGGAAGCCCAGTAATAAAGTGCGCGGTCGGTCTAGGAATCCCAGTAGTAAAGTGTTCACCTGATGCGCGGCCAGTCTAAGAAGCCCAGTAGTAAAGTGTTAGCCTGATGCGCGGTCAGTCTAGGAAGCCCAGTAGTAAAGTGTTAGCCTGATGCGCGGTCAGTCTAGAAAGCCCAGTAGTAAAGTGTTAGCCTGATGCGCGGTCGGTCTAGGAAGCCCAGTAATAAAGTGCGCGGTCGGTCTAGGAAGCCCAGTAGTAAAGTGTTAGCCTGATGCGCGGTCAGTCTAGGAAGCCCAGTAGTAAAGTGTTAGCCTGATGCGCGGTCAGTCTAGGAAGCCCAGTAGTAAAGTGCTAGCCTGATGCGCGGTCAGTCTAGGAAGCCCAGTAGTAAAGTGTTAGCCTGATGCGCGGTCAGTCTAGGAAGCCCAGTAGTAAAGTGTTAGCCTGATGCGCGGTCAGTCTAGGAAGCCCAGTAGTAAAGTGTTAGCCTGATGCGCGGTCAGTCTAGGAAGCCCAGTAGTAAAGTGTCCGCCTGATGCGCGGTCAGTCTAGGAAGCCCAGTAGTAAAGTGTTAGCCTGATGCGCGGTCAGTCTAGGAAGCCCAGTAGTAAAGTGTTAGCCTGATGCGCGGTCAGTCTAGGAAGCCCAGTAGTAAAGTGTTAGCCTGATGCGCGGTCAGTCTAGGAAGCCCAGTAGTAAAGTGTTAGCCTGATGCGCGGTCAGTCTAGGAAGCCCAGTAGTAAAGTGTTAGCCTGATGCGCGGTCAGTCTAGGAAGCCCAGTAGTAAAGTGTTAGCCTGATGCGGGGTCAGTCTAGGAAGCCCAGTAGTAAAGTGTTAGCCTGATGCGCGGTCAGTCTAGGAAGCCCAGTAGTAAAGTGTTAGCCTGATGCGCGGTCAGTCTAGGAAGCCCAGTAATAAAGTGCGCGGTCGGTCTAGGAAGCCCAGTAGTAAAGTGTTAGCCTGATGCGCGGTCAGTCTAGGAAGCCCAGTAGTAAAGTGTTAGCCTGATGCGCGGTCAGTCTAGGAAGCCCAGTAGTAAAGTGTTAGCCTGATGCGCGGTCAGTCTAGGAAGCCCAGTAGTAAAGTGTTAGCCTGATGCGCGGTCAGTCTAGGAAGCCCAGTAGTAAAGTGTTAGCCTGATGCGCGGTCAGTCTAGGAAGCCCAGTAGTAAAGTGTTAGCCTGATGCGCGGTCAGTCTAGGAAGCCCAGTAGTAAAGTGTTAGCCTGATGCGCGGTCAGTCTAGGAAGGTCTAGGAAGCCCAGTAGTAAAGTGTTAGCCTGATGCGCGGTCAGTCTAGGAAGCCCAGTAGTAAAGTGTTAGCCTGATGCGCGGTCAGTCTAGGAAGCCCAGTAGTAAAGTGTTAGCCTGATGCGCGGCCAGTCTAGGAAGCCCAGTAGTAAAGTGTTAGCCTGATGTGCGGTCAGTCTAGGAAGCCCAGTAGTGGTCAGTCTAGGAAGCTCAGTAGTAAAGTGTTAGCCTGATGCGCGGTCAGTCTAGGAAGCCCAGTAGTAAAGTGTTAGCCTGATGCGCGGTCAGTCTAGGAAGCCCAGTAGTAAAGTGTTCACCTGATGCGCGGTCAGTCTAGGAAGCCCAGTAGTAAAGTGTTAGCCTGATGCGCGGTCAGTCTAGGAAGCCCAGTAATAAAGTGCGCGGTCGGTCTAGGAAGCCCAGTAGTAAAGTGCGCGGTCGGTCTAGGAAGCCCAGTAGTAAAGTGTTAGCCTGATGCGCGGTCAGTCTAGGAAGCCCAGTAGTAAAGTGTTAGCCTGATGCGCGGTCAGTCTAGGAAGCCCAGTAGTAAAGTGTTAGCCTGATGCGCGGTCAGTCTAGGAAGCCCAGTAGTAAAGTGTTAGCCTGATGCGGTCAGTCTAGGAAGCCCAGTAGTAAAGTGTTAGCCTGATGCGCGGTCAGTCTAGGAAGCCCAGTAGTAAAGTGTTAGCCTGATGCGCGGTCAGTCTAGGAAGCCCAGTAGTAAAGTGTTAGCCTGATGCGCGGTCAGTCTAGGAAGCCCAGTAGTAAAGTGTTAGCCTGATGCGCGGTCAGTCTAGGAAGCCCAGTAGTGCCTGATGCGCGGTCAGTCTAGGAAGCCCCGGTCAGTCTAGTAAAGTGTTAGCCTGATGCGCGGTCAGTCTAGGAAGCCCAGTAGTAAAGTGTTAGCGTGATGCGCGGTCAGTCTAGGAATGCCTGATGCGCGGTCAGTCTAGGAAGCCCAGTAGTAAAGTGTTAGCCTGATGCGCGGTCAGTCTAGGAAGCCCAGTAGTAAAGTGTCCGCCTGATGCGCGGTCAGTCTAGGAAGCCCAGTAGTAAAGTGTTAGCCTGATGCGCGGTCAGTCTAGGAAGCCCAGTAGTAAAGTGTTAGCCTGATGCGCGGTCAGTCTAGGAAGCCCAGTAGATAGTCTAGCTGTAAAGTGTTAGCCTGATGCGCGGTCAGTCTAGGAAGCCCAGTAGTAAAGTGTTAGCCTGATGCGCGGTCAGTCTAGGAAGCCCAGTAGTAAAGTGTTAGCCTGATGCGCGGTCAGTCTAGGAAGCCCAGTAGTAAAGTGTTAGCCTGATGCGCGGTCAGTCTAGGAAGCCCAGTAGTAAAGTGTTAGCCTGATGCGCGGTCAGTCTAGGAAGCCCAGTAGTAGTGTTAGCCTGATGCGCGGTCAGTCTAGGAAGCCTGTCCGCCTGATGCGCGGTCAGTCTAGGAAGCCCAGTAGTAGCCTGATGCGCGGTCAGTCTAGGAAGCCCAGTAGTAAAGTGTTAGCCTGATGCGCGGTCAGTCTAGGAAGCCCAGTAGTAAAGTGTTAGCCTGATGCGCGGTCAGTCTAGGAAGCCCAGTAGTAAAGTGTTCACCTGAGTCAGTCTAGGAAGCCTAGTAAAGTGTCCGCCTGATGCGCGGTCAGTCTAGGAGCCTGATGCCCAGTAGTAAAATGCGCGGTCAGTCTAGGAAGCCCAGTAGTAAAGTGTTAGCCTGATGCGCGGTCAGTCTAGGAAGCCCAGTAGTAAAGTGTTAGCCTGATGCGCGGTCAGTCTAGGAAGTGTAGTAAAGTGTTAGCCTGATGCGCGGTCAGTCTAGTAAAGTGTTAGCCTGATGCGCGGTCAGTCTAGGAAGCCCAGTAGTAAAGTGTCCGCCTGATGCGCGGTCAGTCTAGGAAGCCCAGTAGTAAAGTCAGTCAGCCAGTAGTAAAGTGTTAGCCTGATGCGCGGTCAGTCTAGGAAGCCCAGTAGTAAAGTGTTAGCCTGATGCGCGGTCAGTCTAGGAAGCCCAGTAGTAAAGTGTTAGCCTGATGCGCGGTCAGTCTAGGAAGCCCAGTAGTAAAGTGTTAGCCTGATGCGCGGTCAGTCTAGGAAGCCCAGTAGTAAAGTGTTAGCCTGATGCGCGGTCAGTCTAGGAAGCCCAGTAGTAAAGTGTTAGCCTGATGCGCGGTCAGTCTAGGAAGCCCAGTAGTAAAGTGTCCGCCTGATGCGCGGTCAGTCTAGGAAGCGGTCTAGGAAGCAGTAGTAAAGTGTTAGCCTGATGCGCGGTCAGTCTAGGAAGCCCAGTAGTAAAGTGTTAGCCTGATGCGCGGTCAGTCTAGGAAGCCCGAATCCCTGTAGTAAAGTGTTAGCCTGATGCGCGGTCAGTCTAGGAAGCCCAGTAGTAAAGTGTTAGCCTGATGCGCGGTCAGTCTAGGAAGCCCAGTAGTAAAGTGTTAGCCTGATGCGCGGTCAGTCTAGGAAGCCCAGTAGTAAAGTGTTAGCCTGATGCGCGGTCAGTCTAGGAAGCCCAGTAGTAAAGTGTTTGCCTGATGCGCGGTCAGTCTAGGAAGACCAAACTGGATTTTTTCTTCAAATAATTTCGTACGTACGAACAAATAATATTTTAGGAAATAAAATGAAATTTAACCTA